>NC_030424.2:28912500-28922500 GCF_001660625.3 Ictalurus punctatus
TTACCGCGCAGTTCTCACTAAGCGCTCGGGTTTTGGACTGATTTAAGGCGGACGGTGGATTGGAGGAATAAAACCTGATCGAAGTGCGAAACGTTTCCAGAAGCTAAAATGTGCGTTTTCGTATGGAGCGCTGCGGGTTTAACGGCCAGAGATTACAGTCGCAGTGATAGTCATACAGCAGTTTAACAAATCGCCATCGTATACTACTGACCAAGCACGCAGGCAAACCACTCTTCACGCTTCTAAATTCACTCACAGTGTGCTTCACGGGGAAATAAATTCCAACACAACGTTAACATGATGCAGCCACGCTGACAATTTCACACAACTTCAATATCGGCCAAAAATATCGATAGAAAACTGGTCGATTACGATGAAGAGGCAAGAGGAGACACCAAGCAGGAAATGATATACAGTCCAGCCGAAAGCAACAGTTAGAACAGAGAAGAGTGGCAGAAAGAGAGAGAGAGAGAGCAGAAAGAGAGAAAGAGAGAGAGAGAGAGAGCGAGAGAGAGAGAGAAAGAGAGAGAGAGCGAGAGAGAGAGAGAAAGAGAGAGAGAGCAAAGAGAGAGAGAGCAGAGAGAGAGAGAGCGAGAGAGAGAGAGAGAAAGAGAGAGCAGAAAGAGAGAGAGGGAGAAAGAGAGAGCAGAAAGAGAGAGAGCAGAGAGAGAGAGAAATAGAGAGCAGAAAGAGAGAGAGAGAGCGAGAGAGAGAGAAAGAGAGAGCGAGAGCAGAGAGAGAAAGAGAAAGAGAGAGAGCAGAAAGAGAGAGCAGAGAGAGCAGAAACATAGAGAGAGCAGAGAGAGAGCGAGAGACAGAGAGAGAAAAAGAGCAGAGAGAGAGAGTGAGAGAGAGCAGAAAGAGAGAGAGAGAGCGAGAGAGAGAGAGAGAGAGAGCAGAGAGAGAAAGAGAGAGAGAGAAAGAGAGAGAGCAGAGAGAGGGAGAGCAGAGAGAGAGCAGAGAGAGAGAGAGCAGAGAGAGCAGAGAGAGAGAAAGAGAGAGCGAGAGAGAGAGAGAGAGAGGGAGAGCAGAGAGAGAAAGAGAGAGAGCAGAGAGAGGGAGAGCTGAGAGAGAGCAGAAAGAGAGAGAGAGAGAGCAGAGAGAGAGAGCGAGAGAGACAGAAAGAGAGAGAGCAGAGAGAGAAAGAGAGAGAGCAGAGAGAGTGAGAGAGAAAGAGAGAGAGCAGAGAGAGAGCAGAGAGAGCAGAGAGAGGGAGAGCAGAGAGAGAGAGCAGAGAGAGCAGAGAGAGAAAGAGAGAGAGCAGAGAGAGAGAGAGAGAGAGAGAGAGAGCAGAGAGAGAGCAGAGAGAGAGAGAGAGAGCAGAGCGAGAGAGAGACAGAGAGAGCAGAGAGAGAGAGAGAGAGAAATAGAGAGCTATTCTCTCTCTTGAAGTGAATAAAACAAAAAAAAAAACTCCATGTTGAAGTCACATCTTTGCTTCTGACTGTTACGAAGCACTGACACTGGAGACTCCTTCCATAAATATTAAACGAACATCTCTATGTTTATCGACGATCACATGTTTTTCTTCCTCTGTATGTTATTAGACTCAATAACAATCCTATAAACGTTAGACTTCATGATAAAACTGTGATTCACAGCTGCGCTGCTATCAGATCTGCTGTTCTAGGAAATTCATCAACGCCTTCTGACCAATCAGAATCGAGAATGCAACCGGGCAGTGGAACACGAAGCGATAACGAATCAGCGGCTCCGATTTCCAGCCCTATAACTCTCCATGTTGTCTTTAAACGTCCTACAACTTATCGTTTATGGTCTACTGAGTCAGGAATCCAATTGTTTGATGCATGAATTCCTTTAAAACACTTCTGGTTGTTTTGTTTTAGGGTTTTTTTTGTTTGTTTCTTGTTGAGTTCCTCTCATTTGAGCCTTGCAGATGTGCAGATCTTGGACGCGTGACTGAAATAAAAACAGAATGAACAACAGGAAAACAGGACCCGGCGTTGATTCGTAGTAGTAGTTGGGAGAAAAAGTAGGTTCATTACCAAATGTTAGCACTATGTTCCCTCCAAAATCACATCACGATGGCCCGTATTTTCATTCCACGCTGGAGAACAGACGGGAGAATCTCACCGCCGCTTTAATACGCTATAGACAGCGCACATCACTGAGCGCTGATAGAATATTCTGGAAGGAAAGAAAAAAAAAAAAAACACCCGATGTCACTTAAACGTGTTCGATTGTAGGTTTTGAAATTGATTTCCAAACCTACTTGCCACCGCGCGTCCGGGCCGCGCTGTACTCATTTCACTGAACCTTAAATCTTCAGAAAATCCTCTACGTCGAACCCACAGGAAGTCTCATTACTCCGCTAAACGGCTAAATGGGATAATAATTTGGGACGCGGCCATTAATGACTATACGCTAAACGAGGATGCACTTAGTGAAGAGCTTTTAGAAGGTTTCTCACTTCAACAAACTACCTGCGCCTCATGCAGGATTGTAGTAAGACCACACACACACACACACACACACACACACACACACACACACACAAAGCCTTTTTCAACGTGCTTTTCAAGTCTGATCAAGGCAGCGACGGTGTGTTAAATTAAGTGCTCTGTTTAAGGAGGATAAAAGCAAACCACTTTCTGCTGTTGCAGAAAACGTGTGTATGTTGTGTGTGTGTGTGTGTGTGTGTGTGTGTGTGTGTGTGAGAGAGAGAGATAGAAAGAGTGAGTAACTGAAAAAGTTTTATAATTAGAGAGGGGAGAGAGATGGGGGGAAGAACATTAGTCTGAAAGGCAAAAACAGACGTTCGAGACCGAAACAACTTGTTCAGGACGTGTATATGTTTGATCCATCCATTTGTCTATACATCCATCCATCAATTCATCCATCCATCCATCCATCCATCCATGCTTTCTTCCATCTGCTCATCTGTCTATACATCCATCCATCCATCCATTAATCCATCCATCTATCCATCCATTCAGGCCTCCATCCAACCATCTGTTTGTTCATCTTTCCATCTTTCTATTCATCCATCCATTTGTCAATCCTTCCATCCAGCCAACTGTCTATCATGCTGTCCATCCATCTGTCAATCCAGCAAATCAACTATGCACTCATCTGTCTGTATTCATTCATCTATCTATCTATCTATCTATCTATCTATCTATCCATCTGTCTGCCTGTCCATCCATCCATCCAGCTCAGTCCATCTGTCATTCACAACTATCCATTTATCCATCTTTCTGTCTGTTTCATTCATTTGACCATCCCTCCCTCCCTCCATCCTTCCATCCATCCATAAATTTGTTCAGCCGTTCCTCTGTCTATCCATCCATCCATCCATCCATCCATCCAGCTCAGTCCATCCAGCTCAGTCCATCCAGGTCAGTCCATCCAGGTCAGTCCATCTGTCATTCACAACTATCAATTTATCAATCTTTCTGTCTGTTTCATTCATTTGACCACCCCTCCATCCATCCATCCATTAATTTGTTCAACTGTTCCTCTGTCTATCCATCCATCCATCCGTCCATCCATCCATCCATAAATTTGTTCAACTGTTCCTCTGTCTATCCATCCATCCCTCCATCCATCCATCCATCCATTGATTTGTTCAACTGTTCCTCTGTCAATCCATCCATCTGTCCATCCATCTATCCATCCAGCCAGCTGTCCATCCATCTATCAATCCATCAAAACAGTTTGCAGGTCATACATTCTGTCTGTCTATTCATCTGTCTTTTCATTCATCCATCCATCCATCCATCATCCAGATAAATTACAGTACAGGCCAAAATGTTGAATCAAGCAGTGTTTTTTTATTTGCCATCAACACGTCATATTTATAGACACCTAGTCGAGGTGTGTTACAGAAACAGGTTCAGATCTCTCATCAGTCTGGCTCCTCTGGTGTAAACCTGACCGCTCAGTGAGAAAAACACACCCCACCCATACCAAACTAAATTTATAAATCATTTATAAAGGTTTGGAATACCATTCCGGCAGCATTCCGGCTGATCCTGGAGGTAAGATTGCCTCAAATATGTTCGCCATGTCTTTAAAGATAATACAGATTTAATGTTGAATTAAAAGTAACAGCAAACGAAATCAGATACTCGTATGCAGTTGCTGTAGATATCAAGTATATTTACATGCACAATTCTGATTAAAGCTGTTAGAAGAATTCAAGTAATACAATAAAGACCCCAATACTTTAGACCAAACATCATACACTCACCTCAAATCATCATACAACCTCAAATCATCATACACTCACCTCAAATCATCATACCCTCACCTCAAATCATCATACCCTCACCTCAAATCATCATACAACCTCAAATCATCATACCCTCACCTCAAATGATCATACACTCACCTCACATCATCATACGCTCTCCTCAAATCATCATACCCTCACCTCAAATCATCATACCGTCACCTCAAATCATCATACACTCACCTCACATCATCATACACTCACCTCAAATCATCATACAACCTCAAATTATCATACCCTCACCTCACATCATCATACTCTCTCCTCAAATCATCATACACTCACCTCAAATCATCATACAACCTCAAATTATCATACCCTCACCTCACATCATCATACTCTCTCCTCAAATCATCATACACTCACCTCAAATCATCATACACTCACCTCAAATCATCATACACTCACCTCAAATCATCATACACTCACCTCAAATCATCATACACTCACCTCAAATCATCATACACTCACCTCAAATCATCATACCCTCACCTCAAATCATCATACACTCACCTCACATCATCATACCCTCACCTCAAATCATCATACACTCACCTCAAATCATACAACCTCAAATCATCATACACTCACCTCAAATCATACAACCTCAAATCATCATACACTCACCTCACATCATCATACACTCACCTCAAATCATCATACAACCTCAAATTATCATACCCTCACCTCACATCATCATACTCTCTCCTCAAATCATCATACACTCACCTCAAATCATCATACAACCTCAAATTATCATACCCTCACCTCACATCATCATACTCTCTCCTCAAATCATCATACACTCACCTCAAATCATCATACACTCACCTCAAATCATCATACACTCACCTCAAATCATCATACACTCACCTCAAATCATCATACACTCACCTCAAATCATCATACCCTCACCTCAAATCATCATACACTCACCTCACATCATCATACCCTCACCTCAAATCATCATACACTCACCTCAAATCATACAACCTCAAATCATCATACACTCACCTCAAATCATACAACCTCACATCATCATACCCTCACCTCAAATCATCATACACTCACCTCAAATCATCATACACTCACCTCAAATCATCATACACTCACCTCAAATCATCATACACTCACCTCAAATCATACAACCTCAAATCATCATACACTCACCTCAAATCATCATACACTCACCTCAAATCATACAACCTCAAATCATCATACACTCACCTCAAATCATACAACCTCAAATCATCATACACTCACCTCACATCATCATACACTCACCTCAAATCATCATACACTCACCTCAAATCATCATACCCTCACCTCAAATCATCATACCCTCACCTCAAATCATCATACACTCACCTCAAATCATACAACCTCAAATCATCATACACTCACCTCAAATCATCATACACTCACCTCAAATCATCATACACTCACCTCACATCATCATACACTCACCTCAAATCATCATACCGTCACCTCAAATCATCATACACTCACCTCCAATCATCATACACTCACCTCAAATCATCATACCCTCACCTCAAATCATCATACACTCACCTCCAATCATCATACACTCACCTCAAATCATCATACACTCACCTCAAATCATCATACCCTCACCTCAAATCATCATACACTCACCTCAAATCATCATACACTCACCTCCAATCATCATACACTCACCTCAAATCATCATACAACCTCAAATCATCATACACTCACCTCAAATCATCATACACTCACCTCAAATCATCATACACTCACCTCAAATCATCATACACTCACCTCAAATCATCATACCCTCACCTCAAATCATCATACACTCACCTCAAATCATACAACCTCAAATCATCATACACTCACCTCAAATCATACAACCTCAAATCATCATACACTCACCTCAAATCATCATACACTCACCTCAAATCATCATACACTCACCTCAAATCATCATACACTCACCTCCAATCATCATACACTCACCTCAAATCATCATACACTCACCTCACATCATCATACCCTCACCTCAAATCATCATACACTCACCTCAAATCATACAACCTCAAATCATCATACACTCACCTCAAATCATACAACCTCAAATCATCATACCCTCACCTCAAATCATCATACACTCACCTCAAATCATCATACACTCACCTCAAATCATCATACACTCACCTCAAATCATACAACCTCAAATCATCATACACTCACCTCAAATCATACAACCTCAAATCATCATACACTCACCTCAAATCATCATACACTCACCTCAAATCATCATACACTCACCTCAAATCATCATACACTCACCTCAAATCATCATACAACCTCAAATCATCATACCGTCACCTCAAATCATCATACAACCTCAAATCATCATACACTCACCTCAAATCATCATACCGTCACCTCAAATCATCATACCCTCACCTCAAATCATCATACCCTCACCTCAAATCATCATACACTCACCTCAAATCATACAACCTCAAATCATCATACACTCACCTCAAATCATACAACCTCAAATCATCATACACTCACCTCAAAAGACATTGTTCGGTCCAGTGGTGTCATGCTGTAACAGGAAAATAATCAGTGACGGGGGGTGTGATGAAGTAGAGCTACTGTTACCGCCCCAAAGTTGATCATTTACCTATAAACGCATGCCATAATGTCTTTTATTCCTCTTATACCACAGCAATTTTCCAATGATTAAAAAAGTTTTTATTTTTTACCCATTTATAGTTACATTTAACGTTGCGGAACATCCACCAAACAAGTTCCTGTTCGCACTTACGTTATAGCAGCTATAAACAGTATCCTCACTTGTCTTACTGAGAAACCACAAAGCATCATCTCCTGTCCAGAAAACCTTAGTTCCTCAGATATCTCTGACTGTTAACAAACCTCTGACACTGGAGACTCCTTCCATGAATGTTAAATAAACGTTTCCTCACAGAAAACTTCACCATATCCCTGTGTACGCTGTTACTCTAGATATACTATACCACACAGAGCCATAACCTATACGATGGAGTGCGTGATAATATAAAGCTATGATCTGCAGCCGCACTACTGTCAGAGAATGAATCAAGACCTTCTGACCAATCAGTATTGAGAATTCATTAGGCGTGAATTGTATACATTTGATGTTGGGTGAACGGTTCGTTTATGGCTATAACAGGACGGACGGTATTCACGCTGTCTGACTCCGTGGAGGATTTTATTCTCCCGCATTGTTCCGGCTCATTTAACCCATCCGGCCCATCATTTAATCTCACCGGACTCTCGCAGCGAGCGAGAGCGCGTGGCGCGAGAGGAGAGACAGAGCTCTTCAGCTTCATTAACTCTTATGTTCTGTTTAAGCTTAAACGACCGTCCTCGCGTGAATCTTAACGTGCCTGGATCTAATCAGTTCTATAACGAAGAGGTGAAAAGCTTTTTCAGGGTCATTCTGACCTTGAAAGTGTCAATCAAACCCGAACAAATGGGTGATGATAATCCGTAAGATTAAATGCGCTGGGTATTTCGAAATGCTTGGTTTAAAATCTTGTAACGCTTATAACGTGGTTTGTCTTATAAAGCTACAGCGGAGTTCTTTACACCACAGAACTGTTCAATTATGGATTATGATTGATTGATTGATTGATTGATTGATTAAAGGATTTTCTGACAGTAGTGCCACTGCAAATCACAGGTTTCTATTAATGCGCTCGTTCTAATACGTTACCGTTTCTATAGCAACGGCTCGTTCACAGCGACTTGATAATAAATGTATTCCAAAATATGCCAGTCTTTGATATGGCGACCTTTTCTGTGAGGAAATCTTTATTTGACATTTAGGGAAGGAGTCTCCAGTGTCAGATCTCTGTAACGATCAGATCCAGCGTTTTTTAGTTTCCAGTTAGAAACGAGAGTAGCTATGCGGTATATAGAAAGCTTGTAATGTTAGCGAGTTGTACACAAATCAAATACCGCGCTAATCGGTGTGAAAATACGTCCCGTGCTCGGGTTCGTACTAGCTCCGTTGGCAGATTAGCCAAGTACCCGCTACATACAATTCACCAGACGCACAATTGATCTCTACTACTTCCTTTCAAGCGCCATTTTTATTAGTAAACGTCTCTATATACGTTTAAGTAGAAGTTGTAGATAAGATGACAAGATACGACGAAACGATAATAATATCACATTTTTCTTCCATTTTTATGGAAGTAAGTGCAGGTAGGAACTAAAGTCGAGAGCAGGGAACTGAAGAAACGTCACACCGCACGCAGGATTGTTCAGAGGAATCAATCGAGCGAGCTGTTTGGTCTTGTCACTTTACGGCTCTCATACCTAATTCGCATTCTATAGAGAAAACGCTGGTTCCGATGTCTTTCGTCCAGGGGCGTAACGGACCCGTGATCCGTACGGACCCCGGTGTAGGATTAGAATTTTTCCGTGAGCCCCAAGCCTTGATCAGCGGAAACATTTTATCATGTCGGTAACACTCATAGCCTGTGAGTGACTAAAATCCAAAGGAGTAATCGTCGCTTGATTGAATGCAGTGACGTTCGAAATCGTCGGAAAAATATATGAATGAAACAGTCTCCCTTGAGACCCCATTAGTAAATCAATTGACCGCAAGTGGGGTCGCGACCCCTAGATCGCGAAACTCCTGTATTATCGCATGACGTTCCTTGTGAGTAATTCAATCGGTTTTTCCTTATGAGGTTCAGGGTAAAGTTCGGGAATATGAAGTGTTTAAATTAATTTCGTTTTTCCTTGTAAACGTATAATCATAAAATTAAAGCTTAACGTACCGTTGGCGTTTCCATCACAATCTCAAGATTATAGTGCGGCGATAAAACGCCCAGGTTGGGAAATCCTGCATAACATCGAACCAGCTCTAAATGACTGGATGCTTTAAATGCATCAGCTTAGAATTTTTTTTAAAAACCCCACTCTCGGTACATGATTGACAGTCTAATATACGTAAAGTATATTTAACCAACCGCACATGATTGACATCAGACGTCAGCGCTACAGAGATGCCGGTGTAGATCAGCTGGCGGGTTTTGCCTGATACACGGTGTTCTGGATCAGTGTAGTCGTATCATAAATATTGACCTGACACAAAATTCAGTCTTGGTCTTTCATCCCTGCTTGACATGAATATCCTTTTCAAAACCCGGCGGTTTGTCCCTGCGGTTCTGAAACGCACGATATATATACACTTTAACCAGAGGTCAATTGCTTATATTGTTACCTTGTGTGAGTGTGTCGGGCCTTCGGACCGGGTTACTGATTCGCCGTGACCCACGGAGATGGTGGCTTTGAGTTCTAGATGCTTCTTTTGCCATTGCGCAAACTGTTTGTGTTTTTCCACGGTGCCGTTCGGACAGGTGGAGTCTGGAAGCGCTCTTGCGTGAAATTACTCTATGGTCTGTCTCCATTCCTCGCTAACTCATTCTCTTTTTTCTCATTCTCCGTCCACCGGGGCTCGGACTGCGGGTTTCTCAGGCTTCTGCAGTCGTATTAGCATTCTAAGGCCATCCTGAAGTTTTGGCTGAGGAGATAGTTGGAGAGGCTTTTATTTTTTTTGTTTCTTAAGAGACCCGGGCCTCTGAAGTGCAGCTCAGGGATTGATTCCGCTAACGTGGCGTTCGTTTAGCTCCGGTTCGTGCTGCCGGTGTTTATGAATGAACAGCGATGTAATGGCGATTGGATGCAGATTTG
>NC_030424.2:28927500-28947500 GCF_001660625.3 Ictalurus punctatus
CACACCTCTTTCACTGTGACTCACAGGTACAGAGGCCACACCTTCTTAACTGCGAGAGATAAATGCCAAAGCTACTTTAGTGGGATGGACAGGTACACAAGCCATGCTTTTTCCCCACTGATACTCTTTGTGAGTGATGCAGGTGTGCGATGACAGTAATTGTTTAATGTTTAATGATTGTCGGATGTAGTGTAGATGTATTGTATCAGTAAGGTTCACTGAGTTTCTGTTAGAAAGTCCAGATCTGGTTGTACTCTGTGTCTTTATCTCATCTCCCTCCACATAAAGGCAGTTTCACTATCAAGCTCTTCGCCCACGCAGCATCCGCACTATTTCACACATGGAGGCTGAAACGGAACACACACACACACACACACACACATGCAGAGGAAAAAATACCTGGCAAAGATTTAATGTGCTGAAAAAACCTGCTTTCTAATTGGTGGTCATTTACAGTGCATTCTTGGTTCTGAACTTCTCCGCCTCACGTTCTCGCTCTTGCCCACTTTCTATGTGTCTCCTTTTGACATCTCCCTCTCTCTTTTCCTCCTCAACAGGTGTTACCGAGCATACTGCATAAGCACTGCTGTATCTTGCCAGATAGGAAGTCAGGTAAACGCAAATGCCACTCACACACACACACACACACTGATCAAGCGCCGGTCCCAAAACGCCACTCACACTCTGACATTGTGATGGTGTGCAGGTGACAGCGCCAGAGTGTTGACATGACGATGATGCTTCCTGAGGGAGAGAGACTCAGATTTCCACTCAGAGAAATGACAGTACACAAATATATATATATATTTATGACTAAATGACTATATGACTATTCACTGATGATTATGCCAAGACCGAATTAGGAAGACGCTAGCTCACAGTGATTTGTACAGTCTCGTTAAAGGTGCTTCTGGTGAAATTGGGTCCCTCTACTGTAAGCGTTTCGAAGTAGGAAGTGGAAGTGTACGTGTCAAACACAGACGAGTGGAGTGATGCACATAGCGAAACATCCCACTGTGGCTATAGCAAATTTAAGCACTCTTGGAACCCCGCTCGACCAATCAGATTAGTGGACCAGAACCTATTAGAGACTGTTCTTAGATCAGCATGACTAAGTGACCTGGACAGAGAGCAGCTGATTGACTGCAGTCACATGTGACCGTGTGTTTCTCACCTGCTTGTTGATGCTGTTGCAGGTCTGAAACGGTGGCTGATGAGGCTGAAGAGCAGAGAGATTTATTCAGGTACCTGCTCCACCCTGTCCCTGCTCCACCCTGTCCCTGCTCCACCCTGTCCCTGTTCCACCCTGTCCCTGCTTCACCCTTTCCCTGTTCTACCCTGTCCCTGTTCCACCCTGTCCCTGTTCTACCCTGTCCCTGTTCCACCCTGTCCCTGCTTCACCCTGTCCCTGCTTCACCCTGTCCCTGTTCTACCCTGTCCCTGCTTCACCCTGTCCCTGCTTCACCCTGTCCCTGTTCTACCCTGTCCCTGCTTCACCCTGTCCCTGTTCTACCCTGTCCCTGTTCCACCCTGTCCCTGTTCCACCCTGTCCCTGTTCTACCCTGTCCCTGTTCTACCCTGTCCCTGCTTCACCCTGTCCCTGCTTCACCCTTTCCCTGTTCTACCCTGTCCCTGCTTCACCCTGTCCCTGCCCCACCCTTTCCCTGTTCTACCCTATCCCTGCTTCACCCTGTCCCTGCTTCACCCTGTCCCTGCTTCACCCTGTCCCTGCTCCACCCTTTCCCTGCTTCACCCTGTCCCTGCTCCACCCTTTCCCTGCTTCACCCTGTCCCAGCTTCACCCTGTCCCTGCTCCACCCTTTCCCTGTTCTACCCTGTCCCTGCTTCACCCTGTCCCTGCTCCACCCTTTCCCTGCTTCACCCTTTCCCTGCTTCACCCTGTCCCTGCTCCACCCTTTCCCTGCTCCACCCTTTCCCTGTTCTACCCTGTCCCTGCTCCACCCTGTCCCTGCTCCACCCTGTCCCTGCCCCACCCTTTCCCTGTTCTACCCTGTCCCTGCTTCACCCTGTCCCTGCTTCACCCTTTCCCTGCTTCACCCTGTCCCTGCTCCACCCTTTCCCGGTTCCACCCTGTACCTGTTCCACCTTGTCCCTGCTCCACCCTTTCCCTGTTCCACCCTTTTCCCGTTCCACCTTTTCCCTGCTCCACCATGTCCTTGCTCCACCTTGTTCCTGCTCCACCCTTTCCCTGCTCCACCTTGTCCCTGCCCCACCCTTTCCCTGTTCCACCCTGTCCCTGCTCCACCCTGTCCCTGCTCCACCTTGTCCCTGCTCCACCTTGTCCCTGCCCCACCCTTTTCCCTGCTCCACCCTTTTCCCTGCTCGACCCTTTTCCCTGCTCGACCTTGTTCCTGCTCGACCTTGTTGCTGCTCCACCCTGTCCCTGTTCCTCCTTGTCCCTGCTCCACCCTTTTTCCTCTTTCCCTATATTTCTCTCCAGCTCGAGTGTTTTAGAGCCGCAGTTTAAACACACTTTAACAGTTTACCTGATTTATGGCTCTGTCCTAATCACTGCATTTCACTGCTATTTAGTGTTCTGACTTAAATCAGCAGCCAGTCAAAAAAATAAAATAAAAATAATAAATTAAATATATATATAATTATTGTTTCTATCTTGTGTCTTTTGGTCTTTCATTCTTTTTCCTTTTTTATTTTTGTTTATTTAGCTATTTTCACTTTTCCTCTGTTGGGATTTTTTTCCCTATATTTTTCTTTCTATTGCCTATTCCTAAATTCCTGTTATTCTCTTTCTTTCTTTCTTTTTTTCTTTTTCATTTTTTGGCATTCTTTCTTTCTTTCTTTCTTTCTTTCTTTCTTTCATAAATTTCTTTCTTTTTTTCTTTCTTTCTGTTTCCTTTTTCTCTTTTTAAAATTTTTCCTTCTCTTTCTTTCTTTTTTTCTTTTTCATTCTTTGGCATTCTTTCTTTCTCTCCTTCATAAATTTCTTTCTTTCTTTCGTTTTCCTTTCTTTCTGTTTTCTTTTTCTTTGTTCAGTATTTCCTTTTCATTTTTCATTCTTTGGCATTCTTTCTTTCTTTCATTCATAAATTTCTTTCTTTCTTTCTTTGGTTCTGTGTTTTCTTTTGTCTTTTATTTTTAGAATTTTTTTCATATATCTCCTTGTATATATATATATATTCCCTTTATTCTTTCATTTGGTTACAATAGCACCACGATAAAACATTCTCTTTTCCTTGTTGGAAGGCAGAAACATAAGATGTGTAGTTCTGTGTCTCAGCTGTAGTTAAGGAACCTTACTCTAGTAGATTTTTGTCCCATTTCAGCTGGTGAAGCTGCTCGAGCTCTGCAGCCATGAGGTTTACAATACATATATTTTGGCTGATCTCTGATCAGTGCTTTAATGCATTATGTATAGAGAAATCCACACACATGCACGTCCTTATCTCTTACATGCTGACACAGTTCACTTGTTCTTGTGAGTGTAATTAAAGGTGTAACATGGCTGTCAGGAACCTTTTGTTCTGATCTAATGTTTAAGGAGCGGCTCTCATCTCAGGTAACCGCAGACCCTTGACATTAGTTAGAGGGTTTTAAATGCTGGGAAATTGGAAAGCTTGTCATCCTGCACATGGAGCTAGTCAGAGGTGTAATTGCTTTCCTGAGAGGTTATGAATAATTCCTGACTGACACATAGTTAACTGTGGCTCCAGGAAATCTTACACATGTACAGTACTCAGGTGCAATATTTGTGCATAATGAAGTTTCTTTTCCTACTGATCTAGTGTTTCTGACATGCTAATCACATGCAAATGAGCTATAAGCAAATGTGTCTTATTCAGACTAGTGCGGCCATTTTATTTACTAATTCATCCATTAAACATGAGAAAGCTGGACAGATGAAAGGATTAAAGTGCTGCTGCATTGCTCTCTTTAGGTAGAGATGAAGCAAGGGCTAAATCCACTATTAGCAGGTAGCCAAACGGCATTGTGGGTAATGTAGGAAACCAAAATGAAAATGAACCTGTGATTTTCGTGGATGCCGTTAAAGACGATATATTAATTATAAACGTGAATTTGCAACATGGAAACCAGCTAGTGATAAGAGAATGATACGGGGTGGCTGCTTTCTTCCTTAACAATGGACACATTCTTAGATGAGCTCCTATATCCCGATTTTTTTTTTTTTTCCCTGTGCTCTATCACAATCTGTGCAGATGTTTGCATGTGGATGTTACTGCCAGGTATGTGAATACTTGATTACGGTTTTATCCACCTGCCACCTGATAAGCCTGAGTGCTAAAGCTACTTAGTTGAGATTGCGTGTGCAGAGTTGATGGATTTGCAGCAATTCCTGTTCATGGTGGGGATGGTGCCGTAGAGCGTCTGGAGGAGTTTTATATTTATAGTCCCTTAGTGACAAAATAATATTTAAACTCCTGTCCAGTTTTACATTCCTCACTCTCAGCTCTACAGGACATACTGTACAGTATCTATACACCTCCTATATGTCTGCGCTGTAGTGTATATCCTCACTTCTATACTATACTACACTATACTACACTATACTTTATACAGTATCTATACACCTCCTATATGTCTGCACTGTAGTGTACATCCTCACTTCAATACTATACTACACTATACTATACTTCTACAGTACATACAGTATCTATACACATCCTATATGTCTGCACTGTAGTGTATATCCTCACTTCAATACTATACTACACTATACTATACTATACATTATACAGTATCTATACACATCCTATATGTCTGCACTGTAGTGTATATCCTCACTTCTATACTATACTACACTATACTATACTATACTTTATACAGTGTCTGCACTGTAGTATATATCCTCACTTCAATACTATACTACACTATACTATACTATACTATAATTTATACAGTATCTATACACATCCTGTATGTCTGCACTGTAGTGTACATCCTCACTTCTATACTATACTACACTATACTATACTACACTATACTATACTACACTATACTATACTTCTACAGTACATACAGTATCTATACACATCCTATATGCCTGCACTGTAGTGTATATCCTCACTTCTATACTATACTACACTATACTATACTTCTACAGTACATACAGTATCTATACACCTCCTATATGTCTGCACTGTAGTGTATATCCTCACTTCAATACTATACTACACTATACTTTATACAGTATCTATGCACATCCAATATGGCTGCTCTGTAGTGTATATCCTCACTTCAATACTATACTACACTATACTTTATACAGTATCTATGCACATCCAATATGGCTGCTCTGTAGTGTATATCCTCACTTCTATACTATACTATACTCATATTACCCTTACTATGCTAAACTATACGCGTACTATACTATGTGCTTACTAAACCCATACTGTACACTTACTATACTATACTATGCTGTACTATACCATACTGTACTATATTATACTTCATCTCTGTTTAGTGTTCATACTGTGTCAGCAGCCAGTTAAACACATACAACTTCTTTCTTTCTTTCTTTCTTTCTTTCTTTCTTTCTTCCATGTGCACTCTCTGTGTACCCAGATATTGCACTGACATATGCAGTATCATCAGGGTGTGTGAGAAAAACCTAGTCGATCAGAGTAACTGACGGATGATTGCAGTGCAGTCTAGCCGCAGGTACACTTGACTTTCAAAGCCCAAACAGGAACATCAAAACAGAGCATCCAGCCTAAATCAGTTCCGATAACAAAATTTAATTTGCATCGAAAGGATTAAAAATACACGTACGGTGCACGACATGCATATTACATTGCATAAGGCTTTAAACTAAGGAAAATATGCTTCTCAAAATCAAAAAGAAAGATAACATTCCATGACTATAGGAATAATGAGGTTTTCTAAATGCAGACGTTTAATTGGAAAGCATTATTTCATGCTTACAGGAAACACAATAATGTTGTTGGAACACTGCTGCCATTTTGCCAGTTATTGCAAAAATGCAGCACTATTTCACAAAAGCATCTTTTACATTTTTTTTTTTTTTTTTTAACTTGCATTAGCTAAAAGAACAGAATTTTCACAAATCAAAGGTGACCAAGTCTGTCTTCTCTGTGTGATTTTGAAATACTCACCAAACAATAAAAGAGTAAAAGAATAGAGTTGCCCTACTTCTAATTTTATATTACTTTTATATTATTAGGGAGCCAAAAGTGAAAGTGCGCAGGCACCCTGTTGTTGTTGTTGTTGTTGTTGTTGTTGTTATTCCTCTTCTCCCTCATCTCCTTCTTCTTCTCTTCTTCTTCTTCTACTCTTCTTGTTCTTCTTCATCTTGTTCTTCTTCTTCTTCTTCATCTTGTTCTTCTTCTTCTTCTTGTTCTTCTTCTTCATCTTGTTCTTCTTCTTCTTCTTCTTCTTCTTCTTCTTCTTGTTCTTCGTCTTGTTTTTCCTCTTCCTCTTCTTCTTCTTCTTCTTCTTCTTCTTCTTTCTCTTGTTCTTCTTCTTCTTGTTCTTCTTCTTGTTCTTCCTCTTGTTCTTCTTCTTGTTCTTTCTCTTGTTCTTCTTGTTCTTCTTCCTCTTCTTTTTCTTCTTCTTCTGGCTATGGTGTCTATGGCAGCCCACAGGTCTAGTAAAAAGTTGAGAAATTTGCCACACTGATTGGGAAAGGTCTAAGGAGCATTCTGACGCAATTTAGGTTACATGTTGCCAATGCTCTAGCGCCACCATTGGGTCAAATTTGGGACTAATTTGGATGCATGTTTATGGTCATAACCTTTGAACCGTATGTCCAAAATTTAAAAGCCAGGCATCCATGGATTCTCTCGGTTGAGACAAAATCAACACACTCTACGACAGGGGTTCCCAGACTTTTCCAGGGCGAGGCCCCCCAGATGTCATTAACATTTGACCGAGGCCCCCCTTTTGCAAGATGTCTTTAAAACACATAAAAAATACAGACTTCTGAATATATCCCCCTTTTTTTATGAATAATTACATCTTACATCTTTACATTACATTACATTAGGAATTGATTGTGTGTGTGTGTGTGTGTGTGTGTGTGTGTGTGTGTGTGTGTGGTTGTCTGAGAGTGAGAAAGAGAAAACATACTAGTGGGAGGGATGGGCTTGGTGGCTCCGACCAAGTTGTTGAGGCCCCCTGGCAGCCCCCAAGGTGGCCGTGGCCCCCACTTTGAAAACCACTGCTCTATGACATCAATTTCTGCCTAATTAGACAGGAAAATGCTGCTTGTAGCTTTAATTTTTATTCATTATTGTACTTGTATCCTATTTTTTTTTTATTAAATTTTTTCTTATTATATTTATTTTATATTTTATAAAATTTTATTATATCGTTGCATTTTTATTACCAGGCTACGTATCACCTTTTGTGTTTATTGCCTAATGTTTATTATTTTTTTCTGCGTGTTTTTTATTTTTTTTATTTTTTTTACTTCACGCTCTAAAGCACTGGGCTGCAGTGCTCAATAACTCAAACCCAACTCTGTCAATGACACATTAAACCCCACGATAATGTAAGAAAATGACAAGAGAATATTTTAATACATTACTAATAACCAGGCTGACATTAATCTATAAACACGTCTGGCGTGAAAGCAGAGCATTTTGCTACAACAGGAATATAATGTCTACGGACCAAACTTTATGAAAAGGGCAATAAAACTCGCGCAACGCTAACGCTTATGAAACTCATAACGTAGAGGAAACTCATAAAACGAATTCCTCCAAGATGTGACTGTGGAAATGAGGAAATTGTGAAACGGTGCCGAATACTGTCATGATTGTGGAGCATGTTGTGGATGGGTGCTGTCGAGTACGCAGCTTTATAAATTGTGTGTCGTACTAGCGGTATGTGTTTGGTGAGAGATGTCATGAAAGCCTCTATAGACTATTGTTTGGCGTAGTCTGTGTTATGTACAGTAGGGCAGAATCGACATAAGATCACATAATGTCGGATAAACATCAGTTTTGTTCTGTAGCAACCGTGTACCTCACTGAACGTCTTCCTGTCTCCGCCCCCAACAGGTCACCTGACCTCTGCTAATCTCAGCATGCTAGACCTAATCTCTAATTACATTATTTGTCACTTGGTCCTTTTCTAATCTGTGCCCTTGCTCCCACTGTATACTTGTCGGCTGAACCTGATGTGGTTTTCCGCCCCAAGGTCCCATTTGTTCGGAGATGCTCTTCTGCTAAAGAGTGATTATTTGAATTACCACAGCCTTCTGGACAGCTCGAACCAGTCTGGCCATTCTCCTCTGACCCTCTCTCAGACGCTTCCACGTCTGGGCATGTTTAACCGTGCTACAATCAAAGTCACTGAGATGACTGAGAGCTGTTCTCTATCCTGATGTTTGACGTGAACATTATCTGAACATTTTGACCCGTAACTGCGTGATCGTTTTTCATTTGTATTATTATTATTATTATTCATCCATCTATCTTCAACCGCTTTATCCTTTTTAGCGTCACGGGGAACCTGGAGTCTATCCCAGGGAGAATCGGGCACAAGGCGGGGTACACCCTGGACAGGGTGCCAGTCCATCGCAGGGCACAATCACATACACACTCACACACCCGTTCATACACTACGGACACTTTAGACACGCCGATCAGCCTACCATGCATGTGTTTGGACTGGAAACCGGAGTACCCGGAGGAAACCCCCGCAGCACGGGGAGAACATCCAAACTCCGCACACACAGAGCCGCGGGAATTGAACCCCCGACCCTGGAGGTGTTAGGCGAACGTGCTAACTACTAACCCACCGTGCACCCTATTATTATTATTATTATTATTATTATTATTATTATTATTATTATTATTATTGCCATAACAGTCATTCTCTCAGGCAGCACATACTTTCCTCTCTGCCATTCATACAGGAAACGCCAAAAACACCATTTGTACCCCATTCCCAGTATACAGCAGCACCGAGCGATTCCACTCCCACTCGTAACCCATCTCGACCTATCCTCAGCGCTGATCATTTCATCATTTCTTCCTGCAGTTTTGGCTCTTGTGTTCCTGCACTCTGTTCACAGGAGTGTTGTGACAGTACGGGCATTTCTCCAGACGCGGCTTTATAAATATGCATGTGTAACTGTTATGCATCATGCCCGGCGAGCTAGTCCGCAGGACGCCTCGGCCCTGGTGGAGGATGGAGGAGAGTTGGCGCACTCGGTATCCGCTAAATGAGTCCGAGATGTAGATGTGTAGACTTCCAAGCGCATAATCATTTAACTAAAGCAACTGGCTGTGCACTAAGGCTTATATTTCATTGACACCGGAATTAAACCCCAATATATTAATATTTTATAAACTTACGGCCAACCTCCCGAGCTTTATGGAAATGGAAAGCTTCGGTATAGTCAGTTATTATTACATATAATCATGAACTTTCAGTATAGATTCATTTAATTAGTGAGTAGTAAGGAGTGGGTGATAT
Organism: Ictalurus punctatus; assembly: GCF_001660625.3. NCBI lineage: Eukaryota > Metazoa > Chordata > Actinopteri > Siluriformes > Ictaluridae > Ictalurus > Ictalurus punctatus. Next base: position 28,936,947 of record NC_030424.2, read on the forward strand.
GACAAAACTATTACGTCACGATTCTTGGTATTTTATTGGAACATTTTATTTTTATTGAGAAACTTAACACTAAATATATATATATATATATATATATAAAATAAATGCAATTTACAAGAATAATTACAACGTCACAGTAGCGACTTCTAATGTTTGTGATTATTTCTAAAAAAGAAAAAAAAAACGTAAAAACCATGTCATTTAAAAATATCGTATAACAATAGAGTATAACAATTAAATGACTATAGTCATATTTACATATATGCATTAATTACCAGTGTAATGAATGATTATTGCACTGTAAAACATTTTAGAAACAAAAGTTCACCTGCTGCCGTGGAAACATGCGCAAACTCAAAATGTTACGTTTTACCCGTTAAGACAGTTTGAAGTTTCATTTTTGAAAACTTTACGAACTTCAGTTAAAGAGAAGAAATAAGTTGGCGTAACTTCACGGGGCTATCATGTTTTACAGTGTGGTTGTAGTTAGGGATGCACTGATATGACTCTTTTTTTTTTCTTCAGATTGATGTTTTTGGTAATTGTTAGTATCGATACTTAGCATTAATCAGGGGCATCATGGGATTTGTTATTTAGCTTTGTTTACGTTTTCCAGGTTTACGTACGTAGTGGCCATAAGCACTATATATATACAAATTAACATTATATCTGCAAGTAAATTATGCTTTTGATTGCACAGGCATTGAACTCCTGTGTTGTCGGTGACCGAAAGCCGGATCGTCACTGATTTTATTGTCGGAAACCATCGAGGACCCGTGACAAAGGCTGATATAGAGAAGAGTGACGAGCTCTCTCTCCGTGCGCTGAGCTCAGAAATCAGAGGGAAAATAGTGACCATGGTTTCATTCTGTTTCTATGGAGACAATGCAGGAAACGTCGGGGTGGGTTAACTTGCGACTGGGCTCGCTGTTGTTTCATTTTCAGTCTTCTGCTGAAGTGCCAGCAACGCATTACTATTAGAATCTGTCAAACACACTGTTTTATAATGCTAGCTACGTGGATTCCTGTGAAGATCTGACGATTCCTAACCATAATGACTCGGCCTTTAGGATGACGAACCGATTCGTTATACCGCTGGCGTTTGGGTCCACTTCTGAGGTTTTGGGCTAGCTAGGGAGTGAGGGAAGGAATTGTATTTTTCTTTTCTTTTCTTTTAGGATAGTTAGATTCCTTTTGTACAGTTGGAGGGAAATTTGGTTTACTATTTTGGCCTGGTCAGCTTCTGAAGTTCAAACCATTATATATATATATATATATATAAAGTGAGAACAAAAAAAACCCCAATCCTGGTCTCACCAACCCATTATCTTATTGTATGCTGCGGCCGACCTAGACCGGGTCGGAACACCGAGCTATCCAGGTTTACATGACCTGTTGTGTTGTAACAGTTATTTTTTGCATCCCTGGCCTAACTACATAACAATAGCAGTTTTTGTACTCACACCTCCAGCGTTGGGGGTACGATTCCCGCCGCTGCACTGTGTGTTCTCCCAGTTCCTCCGGTTACTCCGGTTTCCTCCACCAGTTCAAAGACATGCACGGTTTTGGCATATCCAAAGCCTCCATAGTGTGTGAATGTGTGTGTGAGTGCGCCCTGCAATGGATCGACACCTCGTACGGGGCGTTCCTCGCCTTGTGTCCCATCCCGTACGTGGGATGAACTCCAGGTTCCCCCCCGCGACCCTGTAGGATAAAGCGGTATAGAAAATGGATGGATGGACGTGTATGTGAAGTGCTACAGGAACCCCAGACAATGGGTCTGTTTCTGTGTGGTGGAACCAGACTCCCAAAAACCCTCTGATGACTCTGTCTGAGAAATGCTCGTGCATTTGTGTGTCAGATTCTATTTTTAACCATTTAATTAGCACGTTAATATTTTAGCATTGCGTGTCCATATTTCACGTTCATGTCCTCACCGTTCGCGCTCGCTCCCTGCAGAATCCGCCGCTTCGTTATGCGCTGTGCTGGTGTGGGAAAAATATCGACGATCATGTGGTGTGATAAAGCAAGGTTAGTGTTACCATACCAAGTCGATGATTTTCCCGTAATTTGAAGTGTTTTATCAGACTGGACCACCACTGGACCGCGATTTGACGATAGCTGGGTGTGGGGAAGGGGACGGACATCGTGCGACATGACATCGCGTGATTGGCTGGTGCATGTTGATATGTTCAAACAACCTGCAAACATATTATCGACAAATAGTGTTTTAAGGTCAGCTTTTACTTCACGTCACAGTCAAGTAGCGTGTAATCTCATACGTAACGTATTTGATACAAAACAGGAAGTTTTCTACCAAACACCGGCGTCAAATACACACACAGGTCTCTCCGTAGCGCATCGCTTCTTGATCTGATCCGTACGACGCTTCTGTACGAGTGTAGTTTTAGCTGGGATCAAGGCGTCGCTTTAAATATCTGCTCCATGGGAATAGAGAGTGCGTACTCGGAGTCGTCGCCTCACATTACCGAAGAGATCCCTCGATGGAGTAAACGGTTCACAGACTACTCCACAGCAGAACGGTGGCTAAATTAAAGCGCCGTTCCTCTCGTCTTTCTGAATGAATCTCACTCACGGAGCAGATTGGATATAGGACAAAGTTGCTAAAGTTGTTTTTGTTTTTTTGGAAGAACCCTGCTTTGCATTCTGGGAAGCAGATGTGTATCGATTTATTTGGACACTCAAATGGCTTTAGGACTCTCATTTCAGCATCTCTCTCTCTCTCTCTCTCTCTCTCTCTCTCTCTCTCTCTTTCACTGTAAAAAAAAGAGAAAAATTTACTCGACTTAAAATTTCAAGGTAACTTGCTGCACGAGTCGACTTTTCTTTTTTTTTTTCTTCTCCTTCTTTTTTTTATACAGTGTCGCAGCTTTGCATTTGTTTCCTAGGAGTCATTTGGGAAAGAGTGATAACGAGAGAAAAGATGAGAGACTGAACGACTCAGACATTCGGATGCTAGTTCAAAATTGTCCAGAGGGTATTTGGAAACCAAGAACAGTCAAATATTTTTTTAGCGAGTCTTTTCAATTAAAATACACGTGTTAGTGTCTGACCTGAGTTTTATTCCATTTCACAAACATGGGTCATGATTTGAATTAAAAAAAAAAAGAAAAAACCCCCCAAAAAACTAGCGTTCGATCATTGTACAACACACTTCCCTCAATGGAATAGAGTATAAATGCAGTTTAAATGGTGAAATATATTTATGGCTTCTCAAACCCGATCGAATTTTCTTGCACAGAATTCAGTTGTGCCCAAAAGTTTGCGTACCCCTTGCGTTAATCTGTTAAATCTTAATACTGTTAATAAAATAAGACGGATCATAATAATCCCATGTTGTTGTTTATTTAGTCCTGTCCTGAATAAACCGTTTCACATTACAGATGTTTACATACAGTCCACAGGACAAGATAATAGCTGAATTTATTTTTAAAAATTACTCCGTGCAAAAGTTTACACACCCTTGATTATCAATACCGTGTGTCGTTACCTGGACGATCCACGACCCTTGTTTGTCCTGAGCAGTTAAACCGCCCACTGTTTTTCGGGAAAATCCTCCGGGTCCTGCACGTTCTTTACTTTTCCAGCATCTTCTGTATATCTGACCCCTTTCTAACAGCGGCTATATGATGTCGAGATCCGTCTTTTCACACCGAGGACGACTGAGGGACCCGTACACGACTGTTACATAAAGTGCAAACGTTCACTGACGCTCGAGAAGGCGACACGATACGTTAAGAGCCGGGGGAGGGGGGGTGTAAACTTTCGAACAGGATGATCGGTGTAAATTGTTTTGTTTTTTTTTCGTTTAGTACTGCTAAATGCTAGTCAGACGCTAAATAAGCTATTTACATGTCTCCCAGAAGACAAAATACTACTAATAATAATACTATGTGAAATAGCTTCTTCAGGACAGGACTAAATAAATAAAAAACAACATGGGATTTTTACGATCCGTCGTATTTTGTTAACAGTATTAAGATTTAGCAGATTCCGCAAGGGGTGTGCAAACTTTTGTATGAGTATTACATTTATATCTCACCTCACACATGCAGTACTTGCAGTGCCAACCTGTAGCAGCTTTCAAATGCTTCTGCATCACATGACTCATACGAAGAGTGTTACAACTCGGCAGCAGTTAATCTCGGAACGTTTACCAGTTATTTTCATATCAAATTTCGCTCAAGCGCTCTCGTCCCTTAAGTCTTACGCTCTCATTGTCATGTCTCATGAACGTATCAATCGCAGAGCATTTTACCCATTACCTGAAAACATCTCCTGTATAACCAGGCCCTTCTTTGAAGAAAAGCAACCTTGACTTATGTGTAGGCCAAGCTCTCCTGCACCATTTTAGAGGAAAACAACTGAGAGAGTAGCGTCCATCCTGTTGACTGAGTATCCTAGCAAAACTATTTTCTATATTTCATTATAACAGTGAAACGGTACCGATCAAAGTGGCCAAATTTCTCCGACGTGAAACGGACGTTCTTTTATCCGTATGCCGATGACACCACATCATAGGGTGTCCCTCAAGGCTCGATTCTCAGTCCACTGGTGTATTACTTCTGACCTAATAACATGGCATGTTCTTTTATCAGTATGCTGATGACATCACATCAAACGTTATCACGTCACGCCCCCTAAGGTTTGATTCAAAACGTGGGGTTTATATCGACACGCCAATGGCACCACATCAAACAATATCATGTGGTGTCCCCCTGGGTTCGATTATGGGTCCACTGTTGTTCTATTTTTACCTAATAAATAGATATAACATGTTCTTTTATCAATATACCGATGACACCACATCATGTTATCGTGTAGTGTCCGCCGAGGGTCTATTCGGAGTCCGCTGATGTTCTGTTTTGACCTAGTAAATACATATCACATGTTCTAGCACCCCTGCCTTGTGCCCCGAGTTTCCTGGGATAGGCCCCAGGCTCCTCCATGACCCTGTGTAGGATAAGCGGTATGGAAAATGGATGGATGGATGGGTGTTCTAGGACTTGATTATACATTCTTGAGACCGTGCCTGCACAGTATCACTGCTAGCTTTACAGATCTTGGATTTAGCTTTACTACGTATGAAACCTGGTACAGTTGGAAGGCAGTGTCCTAGGTCCTCGGTAGAAAGCGTATATGAGTAGCTCTTGATAAAAGGCAGGTGGCAACTGAAGAACCTTATTTTGATCAGACTTGAAGGCAGCATCGCAGTGTATCCTTCTCTGACAAGGCAATCCTGTAATTGAGTCTGGAGTTTTGAAGGTTTTGACAAGCATTCTCCTTCCTCGATCGATTACAAAAGGGGTGTCAGTGCCAGGAAAATCGCCGCCACTACTTTCCATTATACCGACCGAAGCTTTTATCCGACGCGAGTTACGTTTGAGCAGATCGGACGACGGTTAAGGATGCTTGCTGAAGGATCCGGCAGTGTGCCGCTTGGTAGTACCGGGATTCAAACAATCCGAGGTCTAACCTCTGAGCCACCAGTGCCCAGTATGGGCTCCATCCTGGGGTAAATTCCTGAGCCATAGTAAAAAAACAAATCCCAGGCGTGCAGCACGGTAATGATGTCGTGAATCCGCCTGACGAGGGTCCTTTCTAGGTAAAATTCTGTCCAGAGAGTCAGCTAGTCAGAGAGACATACAAGTTCCATGAAATCCATTGAGCTTTTTTGTGATTTCATTTTGAAAGCAAGATTGCAGTTACAGGTTACTTTACTTGGCATAAGGCTTTTCTTGAACATACGTGGGCAGCTGGTCAGATTGGAGGTGGCAGCTTTTCTCTCTCTCTCTCTCTCTCTCTCTCTCTCTCTCTCTCTCTCTCTCTCTCACACACACACTATCTGCTTGACTGAGTTCATTTAGAGATTTTGCACATGCACGTTAAAGCTCTAATTTAAATGAAGTTATGCGCTGGGGGAAAAAAAGCACGGAGCGCTAGTGGGTTGATGAGAAGGAGCATAGAAATGTTGATATTAGTGAGATGGGAGACTGAAGATAGCGCTGTGCCGTGTGTAGGTGTATGCGAAAGGAGAACTGTCTGCTAATGGCTACTCGCTCTCCTTTCAAGAAAGTTCTGAGCAGTTAGACACGTGGGCGGTGGTGACGATGGTGGGTTAAAGACGGTGAGGAGGTGTAGAGGAGCGTAGCGGTTTGTTGTGAATCGCGGAGGTTTCCGACATAGTGGCGTGGCAGCGTGCTTCGTAATCTTGATACATACCTAAAAGATTACATCGGGAGTCTATGTAAGCGTGTCGTAATGAGTTCACATAAATGGCTGGATTTTTCAGAAAGGGAAAAATCGTCCAGCTCTTTGTAAAGGTTCGAGATTTATTATTATTATTATTATTATTATTATTATTATTATTTTCAACCGGCTGACGGATTAAAACCGTGTATGTGGCTGACGCTGGAGGGTCTTTTCAACGTTTGAACTCTGAGAGACAGAGAGAGATAGAGAGAGAGTAAATGGAGTGCTTACAAGTGCTATTTCAATAAAGCCGACTGACATCTTTCAGAGAGAGATGGATAGAGGGAGGGAGAAGAAAACAAGGGAGGCAGAGAGCAACAGCAAGCGAGATGAAACGGATCGAGGCAGAGGTGGATAAACGGAGGAAGTACGCCGAGAGAAACATATCTGGAAGAAGCGACCGTCAAAAGATGGATAGAGAAACGAAGAGGAAGAGACCGGCAAATTTTTTTTAGGGGAGTATCCAATCGCAGCCGAGTCCCAATGGAAAAGGAAAAAAAAATGCACGCAAGCTATCTGCACCTTCTATACGATGAACATCGATGTTGTGTCACAAGCATGCGATGCATACCGACATATCAAACGTGATTTAAATACACGCCCACTTCTACCATTTCAGTATTCGATTAAGATCGATATGTAATAAATCCTTTTCTTCAGGCTACAATGACGACAGAGAGACACATTCCGAAAGCACCAGCGTTACTCTACAGCCTTATAACGTGACTCTCGAGGCCCGATTTTGTTTTTGCAGAGACGAGGAGAACTTAGGTTTGTTAGACTCATGAAACGAGACCGGTCGCCTTCAGGGTTCAGGGTTGGGGGTTCGAATCCTGCCTCCGCCCTGTGTGCGCGGAGCTTGCGTGTTCTCCGGGGTTTCCTCTGGGTACTGCAGTTTCCTCCTCCAGTTCAAAGACATGTGCTGTAGTCTGATTGGCATTTCCAAATTGCCCGTAGTGTATGAGTGCGTGCGATTGTGCCATGCGATGGGTTTGCACCCCGTCCCGGGTGTCCCCCGCCTTGCTCCCTGAGTTCCCTGGGATATGCTCCAGGCTCCCGTGACCCTGTGTAAGATAAGCGCTATGGAAAACCGATGGATGGATGGATGGATGGATGGATATTCAAATAGCGTAGTGGTAGATGTGGGCTTGCTTAAACGATGTTGGTACAAAAGCATACGTCGAACTGTGACACGACGTTAATATTCATTGTATAGATGGTGCCACAAATACGTTATACCGAGGGCATGTGTGCGTGACTCCCGGATGCCCCGTAGCCAGAGACGTGTGAGCCCGTGTAATGAGGTTATCATGAAGATTTGAGGGAACACAAGTCCGTTCTGTTGGCTACCGAGAGGGAACATTGGGATTTTGAACAGCTATTTCTTTGTATATTACCCTACTAATTTTAACCACAGAACATGATTCTGGCAGTACGGTGTCCCAGTATTAGCTCTGGGGCTAGTCAGGACCTGACATCGGCTTTGATCCATTTTCGTGGATCCTGGATGATAAGAAATAGAGGAAATGAAAACGAGGACAAAAAAAACCTTAGTGCTTTTTGCAGTCAGCAAATATTCAAGGTTTTCACGATTAGCATGACGACAGACGCTAAACTCCGACCAGCATTCTACAGCCGGTTTGACTGGAATTCTCAGTTTTGGCGATATCATACTGTAGGGTTTTCTGTAGGTGTGAGTTTATGGGGGGGGTGGATAGGGAGATGCAGAAAGAGCTAAGACAGATATAAGAGAAGTAAAAACACGGCAGAGGTATGGAGAGGTATAGAGAGATGGAATGAGGGAGAACGCATTAAGGGAAGGGTTGAGAGAGATAAACAGAGTAAACAAAAGCAGTCATTTCTGTATAATCTTTATGCCAAGTAGATAAAATGCCAGGCAAGCCTAATTAATGTGAGAGTGTGACACACACACACACACATAAAAGTTCGGACTGCTTTACAGTGCAAGTCGTCATGTGATTTTCAAAATGGCGGAAACCACTTTTGACTTTTTATAGACAGTTGGCGGTCGATGCTAACTGTAATTACGGTATAATTTGTGTTATCACGAGTCTTCTCGTAGCGCTGTCCCAACACGTCTGAGAGAAAGATTTGTCTGGTTTCAATTATCTCTCTCTCTTTACATTGTCTTTATAAAAGATCTCATTTTAAAGCTATGCGCTAGTTAGCTAAATTGCTACCCGTGTTCATTAGCTATCTTATGCCCGTTGTCTATATCGCCGGATTACCTAGCAACAATACTGCCGCTTAACGACACTCGTATAACACCTTGTTTAATACCTGTCCACCGTTTGTTTATTAAATCCCCTAAACTTTTCGTTTCTTCCGACTGGATCGTTGCGTTTTTACCATTTAGCAAGTTTAAAGGCTCTGATCCGGCCTGAATTCAATTACGTTCTGAATTCAGATGGTCTTGTGGACCACAGTTGCATCGAACGATTCGGAAACAAAATTTCGCTGTTATTCCATTACGGGCAAAATAAGGCAATTATCTCACGACACAACTTTTAAGTATAGTCATGCGGCTAGTCATTCAGCTAGTCATTCGGCTAGTCATTCGGCTAGTCATTCGGCTAGACATTCGGCTAGTCATTCTGCTAGACATTCGGCTAGTCATTCGGCTAGTCATTCGACTTGTCATTCGGCTAGTCATTCTGCTAGTCATTCGGCTAGTCATTCTGCTAGTCATTCAGCTAGTCATTCTGCTAGTCATTCGGCTAGTCATTCAGCTAGTCATTCTGCTAGACATTCGGCTAGTCATTCTGCTAGTCATTCAGCTATTCATTCTGCTAGACATTCGGCTAGTCATTCGGCTAGTCATTCGGCTAGTCATTCTGCTAGACATTCGGCTAGTCATTCGGCTAGTCATTCGGCTAGTCATTCTGCTAGACATTCGGCTATTCATTCGGCTAGTCTTTCGGCTAGTCGTTCTGCTAGTCGTTCGGCTAGTCGTTCGGCTAGTCGTTCTGCTAGTCGTTCGGCTAGTCGTTCGGCTAGTCGTTCAGCTAGTCGTTCAGCTAGTCGTTCTGCTAGTCGTTCTGCTAGTCGTTCGGCTAGTCATTCAGCTAGTCGTTCTGCTAGTCGTTCGGCTAGTCATTCAGCTAGTCGTTCTGCTAGTCGTTCGGCTAGTCGTTCGGCTAGTCATTCTGCTAGTCGTTCAGCTAGTCATTCAGCTAGTCATTCAGCTAGTCATTCTGCTAGTCGTTCGGCTAGTCGTTCGGCTAGTCGTTCGGCTAGTCGTTCGGCTAGTCATTCGGCTAGTCATTCTGCTAGTCATTCGGCTAGTCGTTCGGCTAGTCATTCAGCTAGTCGTTCAGCTAGTCATTCAGCTAGTCATTCTGCTAGTCATTCGGCTAGTCGTTCATCTAGTCGTTCTGCTAGTCGTTCGGCTAGTCATTCGGCTAGTCATTCGGCTAGTCGTTCGGCTAGTCATTTGGCTATTAGACCAATATACACAACGGAGTTCATTTTTAACACCGAATCAAATTTCAGAATCACGCAATAAGGTAAATGTCTGAACACGTTCAATTCTGATCTCAAAATCAAGACCAAAACAATCAAAGCGGCACAAAATACACTCGCTGGATTGAAGAAAAAATAGTTTTGTTAATATTTATCCAGCAGTTCCTTTGACGTTATAAAGACCCACCAGACAAAAATGATAATGAGAGAGCAAGACAAGCAGCTTGCTAACGGCCTGCCAGAAATAATACGCTATTCAATAGCTAGTAAAAAGAAAGCACTCTACTTAAATCACAGCAGTCGTTTGGAACGCAAACGGATGCTAACCCAGGATGACCATATGTCGCAGGTAATGTAGCTGAGGGAGTCATTTTAACACTGGACATACTGTTAAGGCCACTAGCAAAATAAGTGTATGCTTTTTAAGCAAGAACGCTACCTAGAATTTTATTTTAATTCATTTTATTTTTTTGGGGACGCAGCTTAAACACCTACCTCATTTTCCAGTGTCCCATAGCTGCCCATAGTGTGTTTAAACCGCCACGTGTTGAGACTCGCTCACGTTTAGCCAAGTAACAAAATCCATTTGGCGGAGACTTTAATGCCAGATTGTGCATCTAGTGTTCTGTACTTCCTTCCCTCCTTCTGGCAGACTTCCTGGCTCTCGTCTGTCGCGCTTGTTCTCTAACAGCTGGCGCGTGATTGCTTGTAGAACCTTGTTGGAACTCACCACTGGCACCTGCTTTCTTGCTTGGCTTTAATTATCCACAATGTTGAAACATGGCTACCTGTAGCCGA
>NC_030424.2:28950000-28995000 GCF_001660625.3 Ictalurus punctatus
AAACATGAGCTTTACACGTGACAGATGTTTCGTATCGGTAAAACAATGTAGGGATATTATACAGAGAGATACTGTGCGTCGTTTTAAAAAGGAGGGATAAAAGAGGAGAAGTAGCAGTGAATATGTACAGAACGAGAGAACTAAAGGATGAAATGAGCTGTGAATAGGCGGAGTCTGAAAGTCTTAAAGAAAAGCGAAAGACCAAACACGTGCTTAAGAAGGAAAGAGGAAAGAGAGAAGGAGTGGGAAGAGAAGAAAGGGAAAAAGAAGGACGGAAACGAAAGACTGAACGCGGGAAGGAATGCAGCGAGGGGAAATTGTGGAACCAGTGCTCAGTGGAGAACATGAAGAAACGAGCAGCGCGTAAACGAGTGCTGAAAGGGAAAAGAGGAGAAAGGGAACGAGTGCTGACGGGAACGGGAAAGGCTGAGGGATTAAAGAGGAGAAGAATGAAGGAGGGAACGAGTGCTGAAATGAAAAGCGAAAGATTGATGAAGTGGAAGAAGAGGGGAAATGTGCGCTGAAGGAGTGAAAATGGAAAGAAAGAGTGAAAGGGGAAGAAGTGAATGAGAGCGAATGGATACTATAAATAGACAGCGTGAAAAAGGCTAGTGAAAGATTGAATGAGTCAGTGAGCGCTGGATGGAGAAAGTGAAGGAGTAAATTATTGCTGAAATGAAAAGAAAGCGGATGAATGAAGGAGTTAATGACTGTGTGGGGGACTGATGAAGAGAAGTGAGGAAGAAAAGAAGAGAAAGGGAACAGAAGATGAGAGGAGTGATAGAGGAGAAGAGAGTGTTTAATATTTTACTCTTTACGATCTTTCAAACTTTCCCTTTATTCACCTTCTCTTCTCTTCTCTTCTCTTCTCTCCTCTTCTCTCCTCTTCTCTTCTCTCCTCTTCTCTTCTCTTCTCTTCTCTCCTCTTCTCTTCTCTTCTCTTCTCTCATCTTCTCTTCTCTTCTCTTCTCTCATCTTCTCTTCTCTTCTCTTCTCTCATCTTCTCTTCTCTTCTCTCCTCTTCTCTTCTCTTCTCTCCTCTTCTCTCCTCTTCTCTTCTCTTCTCTTCTCTCCTCTTCTCTTCTCTTCTCTTCTCTTCTCTTCTCTTCTCTTCTCTTCTCTCATCTTCTCTTCTCTTCTCTTCTCTCCTCTTCTCTTCTCTCCTCTTCTCTTCTCTTCTCTTCTCTTCTCTTCTCTTCTCTTCTCTTCTCTCATCTTCTCTTCTCTTCTCTTCTCTCCTCTTCTCTTCTCTCCTCTTCTCTTCTCTTCTCTTCTCTCCTCTTCTCTTCTCTTCTCTTCTCTTCTCTCATCTTCTCTTCTCTTCTCTCATCTTCTCTTCTCTTCTCTTCTCTCCTCTTCTCTTCTCTTCTCTCCTCTTCTCTTCTCTTCTCTTCTCTCCTCTTCTCTTCTCTTCTCTCCTCTTCTCTTCTCTTCTCTTCTCTCCTCTCCTCTTCTCTTCTCTTCTCTTCTCTCCTCTTCTCTTCTCTTCTCTTCTCTCCTCTCCTCTTCTCTTCTCTTCTCTTCTCTCCTCTTCTCTTCTCTTCTCTTCTCTTCTCTCATCTTCTCTTCTCTTCTCTCATCTTCTCTTCTCTTCTCTTCTCTCCTCTTCTCTTCTCTCCTCTTCTCTTCTCTTCTCTTCTCTCCTCTTCTCTTCTCTCCTCTTCTCTCCTCTTCTCTTCTCTCCTCTTCTCTTCTCTTCTCTCATCTTCTCTTCTCTTCTCTTCTCTTCTCTTCTCTCCTCTTCTCTTCTCTTCTCTCCTCTTCTCTTCTCTTCTCTTCTCTCCTCTTCTCTTCTCTTCTCTTCTCTTCTCTTCTCTCCTCTTCTCTTCTCTCCTCTTCTCTTCTCTTCTCTTCTCTCATCTTCTCTTCTCTTCTCTTCTCTCATCTTCTCTTCTCTTCTCTTCTCTCCTCTTCTCTTCTCTTCTCTCCTCTTCTCTTCTCTTCTCTCCTCTTCTCTCCTCTCCTCTTCTCTTCTCTTCTCTTCTCTCCTCTTCTCTTCTCTTCTCTTCTCTTCTCTTCTCTTCTCTTCTCTCATCTTCTCTTCTCTTCTCTTCTCTTCTCTTCTCTCATCTTCTCTCCTCTCCTCTTCTCTTCTCTCATCTTCTCTTCTCTCCTCTTCTCTTCTCTCCTCTTCTCTTCTCTTCTCTTCTCTTCTCTTCTCTTCTCTTCTCTCCTCTTCTCTTCTCTCCTCTTCTCTCCTCTTCTCTTCTCTTCTCTTCTCTTCTCTCATCTTCTCTTCTCTTCTCTTCTCTTCTCTTCTCTTCTCTCCTCTTCTCTTTTATAACAAAGACTGGAGGCTTGACTTGGACTCCACCTCAAAGACTGGAGGCTTGACTTGGACTCCACCTCAAAGACTGGAGGCTTGACTTGGACTCCACCTCAAAGACTGGAGGCTTGACTTGGACTTCACCTCAAAGACTGGAGGCTTGACTTGGACTCTACCTCAAAGACTCGAGGCTTGACTTGGACTCTACCTCAAAGACTCGAGGCTTGACTTGGACTCTACCTCAAAGACTCGAGGCTTGACTTGGACTCCATCTCAAAGACTCGAGGCTTGACTTGGACTCCATCTCAAAGACTCGAGGCTTGACTTGGACTCCACCTCAAAGACTCGAGGCTTGACTTGGACTCCACCTCAAAGACTCGAGGCTTGACTTGGACTCCATCTCAAAGACTCGAGGCTTGACTTGGACTCCACCTCAAAGACTGGAGGCTTGACTTGGACTCCACCTCAAAGACTCGACACTAGGGTGTTGATTCAGTTAAAACGTGACATGTTTTAAAATATTACATAATTCATAATCGATGCCATGCCATAATCGTTTGTCATGTACACACCAACCAATCGAAATGTGGCACAGCAAGCTCAAATTTCATTGGACAGCGGTAATTTCTCGGCCTAATTCATAAATCGGTTGAAAACTACATAGCCAGTCTGTTTTCAGTTTTTTAACAAAGGTGAAATGGTTAAAAGAAAGCAGACAGACGGGACGGACGAATGTACTACATATTCGGAAGTCACATTATTGGTAAGTAGTGTTCGTTTCACTCTTACTTACAGACTGCGTCTTTTACCGTTTGATGAAACGATCATGGTTGGTTAAATGAAGTCCAAGTGCCACCTACAGGCCTGTTAGGTGAACTGCAGGCTGTTAGGTCAATAACACGCAAAATGGGAAATGGCCTTTATTACATTACCACTTTTTATAAGTATGCAATAATAGTACAGATAATAACTATAATAATAATAATAATAATAATAATAATAATAATAACTATAATAATAATAATAATAATAATAATAATAATAATAAGAAGAAGAAGAAGCATAAAAAACCTCAAAAACATGTTAAAGAGCACCTATTATGGATTTGAAACGTGCCAAATTTTGTTTTAAAGCTCTCATACGATAGATTTACACGCATCCGAGATCAAAAAACACTTTAACGTGCTCGTAATTTAAACTGCAGCATTACGTTCCCCCCCCCAGTGTCACAAATGACTCGTTAAATGATCCGTTCTAAACGATTCATTCTAAACTCCTCCTTTCAGAGAGCGTACTCTGCTCTGATCGGTCAGACGTCCCAGTCTGTCGTGATCGGTCTACCGCTGTCAGCGAGCAGCCGATGAAGACCAGAGGCGGGGCTTTTTGTTACGAACCTACGTAGGTTAGTACAGGAAGTAAAGTCTGGAATCACTAACGAGTCGTTTGAGCTGTTCGGAATCGGTTCCTTCTTTTGGGAGTCGATAACTCCGTTTGTCGTGCGCTTTGATTTTTGAAACTTTGCAGACGTTTTTACATTCCCAGACTGCTCCGTATAGAACACGCTACATGAAAGGGAATATTTGAAAAACCATAATAGGTGCGCTTTAACGTTTTCTCTGGATATTTAAAGGGGGGGGGGGGGGGGGGGGATCCTAACTTTTTTTTTTTTTTCATCCAGTAATCTTTTCAAGCCTTTGATAATGAGACATAGATCTCTAAGCACAAGGTTTCATAGATGCACAGATAAGCACAAGGGTGAGCCGGGCAAAACCCCAAAACAACACTGTACCCGGAAATGTATCGTCAAACGCTGCTGAAAGGGATCAAGGTCCGTTCTGAGAGAAAATACGAGCACGGCTCAGAAGTTGCTAGTGAACTGAAAGACTCTGCACTGGCTGTGTGGGTGAGCGAGGTATAAATAAGTGGCAGGCTAATGAAGCTTATCAGTAACCGTAGCAACAGTCAGTACTCTGGGGAGTAGGGGGCGTGTCCTCTTTTATACAGGTGGTGTATTTTGGTGAGCTTGTGCCATTTTTTTTCAGATTTTTCAGTCCAGGTAAACACCAGAGATACTCGAGTGACTACAAATTGACTTTACTGTTTTCCCTGAGGATCCTAGTATCACATGACCATTACGACCACGACTATAGCCAAACCACGTTCTTATCACTTTATATCTCACTTGTGTGTTTTTTTGTTTTTATTTTAAACTGCTTTTCAGTGCTCAAACAGCTCACGATGAGACTTACACGCGTTCAGGTGTTTTCTCTACACGATATCCTCATAGGGTGTGTCCAAAACAGAAGGTAGCTCTCTCATAAGTCAGCGAAAGGTACTTGTTGGGAGAACGGTTTAAGACGGGCTTTAAAGAGAGCGTTACGTCAGATACTAATATACGCACCACATCGCCCCCCTGGATCGAATCAGCACACGGTTTCGCACACGTTCAGGTTCGGGATTTCATTTCAGCTCTTCCTCCTGGTCAGGGTCACGGCGGATGTGCAGCCGATCCCACCGGGAACGCCGGGAGTGAAATGGGAACACGCCCTGGCTGGGAAGCGTTCATCTTAATTAAAGCGAATTCGGTTCATTCGCCGTTTCATCCGGTTTCGTTCGTATGGATTTAATTCGATTCACTTCCGTTAGTTAGTTCGAAGTCAGGCTAGTGAGACTCCTAGTGTGGATCTTTTGCAGGAATTCCTCTCTCTCCCCATCTCTCTCTCTCTCTCTCTCTCTCTCTCTTAAAGCAATATGCCGCTCAGTGATGAAGACAGATGGCTCTTATCTGTGGCTCGGGGGCACAATGAGTTTCAGATACACTTGCATTGGCTACTGGGCAAGCACTCATTAGAAAGTGTAATGGGGTATCTGCTGTCACACCTGCTTCAACTGGGATTACACACACACACACACACACATGCAAAAAAAAACCCCAAACGACCCTCACACACTTTATAAAATAGAATCCAACGTTTCCGAGAGCCGTTTATTCAATCAGTGCTGGGGAACGATTACAATTTAATCAAACGTAATTTCCCGAACAATGCCTCATCAGTCGGTCCATTAAATTACTCGTATTAAATAATCATGGATAAAAAAGCAAGCAGTGCTGATGCTAACACACAACACATAGCGGACGAGCGCAGCGTCAGTCGCGAGGAGACAACGATAATCGACAGGCGCCGGTGCGTTAGCGCTTCCGGTCGGAGGAAACGTCGCGTACGTGACGATAACACGGCATTTAAAGCGGTGTAAGATGCTGGCGTACAGCGTAGATCACAGATCTCTTTTAATCCCGAGTCCGGATCGGCGGTCTGAAACCCCCAGAGGGCGAGCGAGAGCGCGGCCACGACGCTCGTCTTAAATCCACCGATAGGAGGACGGCGTACAGTAAGGTCGGGCGATGCAGGACTCGCGAGACCCGGACGGAAAAACGCGCGGGCGGGAAATATCGTAAACATGCCCGTGATCCTTAAAGGCGTTATGAAGAACGTCTGCGTCTGCGATACAGGTTGAGGAAATGAAAAACCTTGATTTAATCGAGATTTAAGATTAATCCTGTTTAAACCGGACGTTCGAGCAGGACGTCTGACGCCGTCGGACCGTCTGCCGATGCATTCCGCACGGATTTTGATCGTTCTCTCGTCCAGCGCGAGGACGGATGATCCTAAAACGAAGTCATAAGCTGTGATGTTCCGTGATCTGTAGTCTCACTAAACGTGGCGGTAATCCTCACGGAACCTCGCGTATGACGCTGCGCACTGCAGAGAATTCCGCATGCGGGGAAAATTGTTTGGGAGACGGAGCTGAGAGGCAGAAGGTCTCTGGCCCGGGTTGTTTTTGCTTTGGTAATGCAGTGCATGTGAGACTCCCGGCTCTTCTATCAGCCCGATCTGCACCTCGGGAGATATGAAACCTGGAGTAGAGATATCTACGTCGCGTCCGCACGCCGATTTTATTTTCTTTCTTTTCCTTCGTCCGCCGATCGTCCGAGCGGTTTGATATATCGGAGTAAGTTGACGTCGCCGGGGCCGTTCACATCAGGAGATGTTTGTCTCCGGAGGCCTGTCTCACCGCATGCGGGTGCGATCTCCGGGTGCTTTCTGCGTACGAGCAATAAAACACCTCGGCACATGCATTTACATGTACATTTACGCTTATTCTTTCAGGAGACGCTTTTACCCAGAGGAAACACCAGCAAAGCGACGGATCAAGCGGAGAACGATACAATACAAGTCGTGCGACCGTACAAGATCTTTCAATCGAGTTCACAACGCTGCTGCGAAAAGCGACGCCGTTAGCCGACGTGTGCGGTTTAAACTATCTCGTCCACTAATCGGAGGCTCGGCGGTTCGTTCCCCGGCCCACGTGACTCCACATACCGAAGCGTCCTCGGGCGAGACGCCGAACCCCGAAGTCGCTCCCGATGGCAGGTTAGCGCCTCGCATGGCAGCTCTGCTACCATCGGTGTGTGTGTGTGTGTGAACGGGTGAATGAGACACAGTGTAAAGCGCTTTGGATAAAAGTGCGCCGTTTACCATTGTAGCTCAATATAAATAAGAACCCAGAGTATCTAAACATCATGAAGAACAAGGAGCGATGAAACGAATAAAACAAGTCCAGTACAGAGTTCTCGGGGGGGGGTTTACATTTATTTATTTATTTATTTATTTATTTATTTATTTATTAAATCCCCAGATTTTAAATCCCATCCCAGAGAATTTATTTATTTATTTATTTATTTATTTATTTATTTATTTTTTAAATCCCCAGATTTTAAATCCCATCCCAGAGAATTTTTTTTTTTTTTTTTTTTTTTTTTTAAATCCGTTATTAAGAGACGGACCTGTGTCTGTGTCTAGACGAGGCCGTCCGCTAAAATCAGCCAGGGGGTTAGTCAGACGGGGGTGAGTCTCGACACCATCCCACCGCCACCGTGCTTCACTGCGTTTTTCATTCACGACTATATCAAGGGCTACGCTATTTCGTCTACGCTTACGATACAGAATCTCAATTAAGCGGGGGGGTGGGGGGGTGGGTGGGGGGGGGGGGGTTCCTTAAAGATACGTCGCGTTAAATATAAGTACGAAAATGCATATATTAACATATATAAACATATGTATAAACATATATATATATATTTAAAAATCATAAATACAGATTTTTATTTCTCACTTCACTGCACTTGTTCTGTAGTGTGTGTGTGTGTGTGTGTGTGTGTGTGTGTGTGTGTGTGTGGGGTGAGCGATGCCTGCATGATACCATGAGATGGTGCTATACGACTGTTTATAACACAGCACACCTTCATACAGTACACACTTCTTTCTTTCTCACTCTCTATCCCACACACACACACACACACACACACACGCACACACACACACACGCACTGATTTACCTCAGTATCCCACGTCCCCACGTCTCCTGTCTCGGCGTTCTCCTCGTCCTCTTTCAGGCGTTACGTGTTATGGCAGTGCTGTAAATTCCGGACGCTTCACCCTCTCTGATTAACGCCGCGATTCCTGCAGATGATTGTGTCACACACACCTGTGTCTGTTATTCTGCCAAGACTGTATTTACCTCATCACCTGCAGGTGTTAAAGCGCTGTACATTTCCAGATGAATTGATAAGCGACAGACGGACGTCTCACGCGCTGGACGTTACGCGTCGTGCGTCACGCTTCGTCACACGTCGTCTTCGAATAGGATTCCTGGCTCTAATATTTATCCATTATTTGACTTAATACACACTGCCACTGTTTGATTATTAATACATTATTAACGGTGGGTTTAATCATGGCGGTCTATTTATGAAGTCTGTCGATTTTGACATAATTAAACGTGGAGACAGTCCTCCAGGATCGTAAACTTTATTTCTGTCTCTGACGAGCAGTGCCAGGTCAGTTCTGGTCAACATACCCGAGTCAGGGTTCACCCTCGTCCCTCGCACACAGAGATCTCTCCAGATTCTCCGAATCTTTTGATGATATTACGTCCTGTAGACGATGAGATATTCATCGTCTTCGCAATTTTACCTCGAGGAACATTATTCTGAAATCGCTCCACAGATTGTAGACGCGGTTTTTCGCCGAACCTCCGCCCATCTTTACTTCCGAGAGACTCCGCCTCTTCTAAGATCCTCTTTTTATCCCCAATCATCTTACTGACCCGTTCCCGATTAACCTCCAGAGGTTCCTTTTTCCTAACACTGACATGTCCAGCCGTTCGTTCCCCCCGTCCCGACTTTTTTGAGACGTGCCGCGGCCATCGGATTCAAAATGACCTTATTTTATTCCCTTAAAACGCCACGTTTCCTCAGTTTAAACGTCTGATACCTTTTCTATGTCCTATCGTGAATAACATACGGGTTTATGAGCTTTGCGAATCGCTGCATTCTGTTTTTAGTTACATTTTACTCGGCGTCCCGACTTTTTTGGAATTGGGGTTGTTATAGCTGTAGATATAGAGGACAGGATAGTCACTCTGATGTCTCTCTATCTTCTTTATCTCGCACTGATGGCTCATTAGTTATCCTCTAAAATATCACCAGCATGGAGAAAAAGGCCAGGAGAGTCCGTCATAGCCTGAGCTTCAACATTCCTAGTGAATTTAGACTTTGGGGATTTAAAAAAATGGATAGAAATGCTAGTATTTAAAGAAAAAAACCCAGCAGATCGATGATAACGAGTGTTTATCGATCACGTGTACGTTACAGCATGGTGAAATTCTTTTCTTCGCATACTCCGGCATGTTAGGAAGTCGGGGTCAGAGCGCAGGGTCAGCCGTGATACAGCGCCCCCTGGAGCAGAGAGGGTTAAGGGCCTTGCTCAAGAGCCCAACAGTGGCAGCTTGGCAGCGCTGGGGCTCGAACCCCCGACCTTCCGATCAGTCACCCAGAGCCTTAACCTTAACTGCCCCTAGTTATCTAAAAATGTTATCACAGCTCCAGAGTCTCTGGTTTGAGCCTGAGCTTGGCTTACGCTCTGGGTGGAGTAAACATGTGTGAAAACAGATTCCTTAAATGAAACGGGTGTGCGAGTGTGTGTGTTTCTCCACGACTCGATGCTGCGATGCGTCTCGCTTTTCTTAAGTAGCCAACCGGATTCGAGTGCACAGTGATCCCCCACCCCCCACCCCCCACTGTGATATAAGCCACCACGTCGTCCCGTGCTTCTCTATCCAGGTGCCCGAGGAACTTCAGACTGCTCCGTTCGTTATGTTTTCCCCCATTTTAACCCAGCTGACTCGACTCGTAGGGCCGTGTGTGCGCTGGAGCAGGTGCGTTAGAGCGGAACCTCCTCCCCCCCCTAAACTCTACGGCGCGGCAGGCCTCGGAGGACGACATCAGAGGAGGACGGGGTCGTATCGTGGAGCTCCAGCTGACAGGTTAGGGTTAAACACCGCCCTCAGGGCCACAAAGCAACAGACAGAGGACAAGCAGATGTACTATGACCAGCGTATAAATAACACAGAACAGAGAATCGGCTGTAGTGTTATAAACTCCAGCCTATGAGCTGTCTCGCTCACCTGATTTATTCTCCAGAACTGTAATTACAGGTCGGTCCTAAATAGTTCCCTATTGGATATATACTGCCGAGCATGAAAGATCGAGAAATTCACTTGTAGGAGGAAATAAAAGTCTTTCAAGTCCTGATGAAGTACTGAATATTAAAAGTAAATAATACGAAATTGAATGACTCAAATGGATCCAATCAGCCAATCTGCGTCGAGACTTTTATAGCGCTACGATGCTAATTTGAACGAGTTTGAGAAGCATATCGATATACCGTAGATAGCATCGAACTAGCGTTACTTACCATTTACGATAGACGGCCTGGTATGCTTTAGCGACAGATGAACTGAAACGGAAGATGACTCATCCCCATCACCCTACGTCGTGACCAAAACTCTCGAATAACATGAAGAAAAGGGTTTATGATCTTTTTTTTTTGGTTGCCTTTTTTCAGTTAAATGAATCTCTTGCTTCAAGGCTTGTTTCGCTGCTAGACGAACACAAGTGCAGAGAGCCGATCGGATTCTGAAGCTTGTGGCTAGAAAAGTGTACGAAAGTTTTTAGACGCTCTGTGAAAAGTGTGTAGAACATCCCATCCATCTTCTACACCGCTTAATGCTTCTTCACGGTCACGGGGAACCTGGAGTCTATCCCAGGGAGAATCGGGGACAAGGCGGGGGACACGCTGGACAGGGTGCCAATACATCGCAGGGCACAATCACATACACACTCACACACCCGTTCATACACTACGGACACTTTAGACACGCCGATCAGCCTACCGTGCATGTGTTTGGACTGGAGGAGGAAACCGGAGTACCCGGAGGAAACCCCCGCAGAACGGGGAGAACACGCACACTCCACACACACACACACAGGGCCACGGTGGGAATCGAACCCCCGACCCTGGAGGTGAACATGCTAACCACTAAGCCCGAAATATTTTATAATTATTATCCGTCTTTCTATGGCTAAGGTTCACGACTCTACAGTACCTTGAAGACAACGTTGTCCTCATCGAATGACCATGCCTTTCTGCATTTAAACACCACAGAGCAGCTGATCGGCGCTGTTGTACCTGGCTCAGTTTTAGCGGGCGTGGCCATTCCAGCAGGAAGCACATGCACAGCTTACCTGATTTAACCTGTAACGTCGAGGCAGTACAAACCTCCGTTTTCCCATCAGGCGAACAAGCAAATCAGGACTATTTCATGTTGTTAGCGTTAAACTTAATTGCTTTTTTGCGTTCAAGTGCTTTCTGTTTCTGGTGGGAATGAACCGAGTGAGAGTTTATTAAATGAAGGGTTTAGCTCCGGAAAATCCAATAAATTCGTAACGATGCAACTTGGCAGTGGGTTTTTTTTCTCTCTCTTTTTTTTTTTCTTCTTCATTTCATTATTATTTATTCACTTTTTCAGAGAAATTGTTTAATTTGTCGTCGAACATGAAACGAATAGGTGTTTGCGAGGAATATTAAATAACCCACGGTCTCGTTTAGCAAGGCGTATTGAGAACAAGTTCCAATTGTGTAAGAGGCGTCTAGTGCGCGCGGGAAAATCGATCGTTATCGCGTCCGCGTATACGCGACTGTACACGCTCGACATTGATTAATCACACGTTGCAAGTTCCTGTGCTCGTGTACTCATTTACATATGGAAATGCCCCCAAACATGGCCGTATACAGTAAGGTAAACAGCATGCCTTTAATAAAAGGTCTAGCAGGATGCTCGGGGTACTGCTTGTTGCAGGAGATTAGCTTCACTGCCAAATGAAGTAGAAATACTCTTGCACAAAGTCTAGGAAAAGAAAAATGTTTTATTTGACACTTTTATGAGTGGGATGTCTGAGAAGGAGTAATTCCTGGCCGGACAACGCCAAACGACTGGACCGGCCAAAGTCCTGCTGCCAAAGAAAGGGAACAGTAAACAGCCTTGACTAGCACTTTCACCTCGTCCACGATGATGGTCAAGGGATTGATGATTAATGATGATCGATGATGATGTCTGAGAAATAAAATAAGCCCGCCATCTTCGATCCCAGCTTAGTGAATTCAACCTCCCACTGTTCTCCACGGTAAAAGAATGGACACTTGACGCCCACGTTCAAGAAGCTCAAGCGTGCGTCATAAGTGACTCGTTCTCATACGAATGGGCGCTATGCATGCGTGTGCTTTGTGGGCGAGTACGCCGAGATCAAGATCGGTCGTTATCCCGTTCGATTTTTAAACGCCCTTCGTATACATTAAATATATACATCGACTGTTTTTCATCAGCGCAGCTTGTCGTGAGCACCGGTGTCATCGGTTTCTGTCGGTCATGCTTACACGATCGACGATAAGTCCCATGGGAGCGCCCCGTAATGAGTTTACTCGCAATTACGCTTTTCTACCACTAGGGCTTTTTGCATACGCGTGGTCTGGAGCCGTTTCTGAATATACACACGTGGTCGCACGTAAGAATAGCTTGATAAATCGCGCTCTGTGAATAAAGACGTGTGTATGCGCACGACTGTGTGCGCACGAGAGCCCTGAAGACGGGGAGAGAAACGAAACAAAACAAAGACAGAGGGTGTTTATGCGATAAGGACGAAAATCCAAACCGGTGATGAGATATTTTCGGAGAGAATGAGAAGTAAACGTCGATGATGGTGTGATGTCTGAATCAGCGAGAGAGAGAGAGAGAGAGACGATGAGACGAGGGAGAAGGAGAGAGGGATGGAGATGAAAGGTGTGAAGCAGACGATGGCATCTTCATGAGAATGTGAAGCGGATCCCTGAGGCCCTTCGGTGGGGTGAAGAGAAAGACAGACAGAGAGGAGAAGGAGAATAAGAAGCGAGCGAGAGGAGAACAGAGAAAGCCAGTGAGTGAGTGGGAGTGTAAGAGAGAGTACAGAATGTGCATGCACACATGTAACACGAGTGTGAAGCTAATCTAAAGAGAGAGAGAGGGAGAGAGATTAGCGAGCGGCGTGTTGACGAGGTTGCTGAAGGCCTCGTCGCATTGTGTGTGTGTGTGTGTGTGTGTGTGTGTGTGTTGTGTGGAGGCGCCGCTGTCGGGAAGAAAAACGTCAACGCACTCGCTGCTCTCGGAACGGAGAGAGAACTCCGAGGACAATCTCCTACGTTTCAGCATCAAAGAGGGAGCGTGTGTGTGAACGAATGATGGGAAATATGCAACAGGGGAAACGTGTATGGGAGTTGTGATTGAAAGAGAGAGAGAGAGAGAGAGAGAGAGAGAGAGCGAGAGAGAGTCACGTGTGTGGTGTACAGTACATGTCCGAACTGTTTATTATATGTGAAAGTGAACCATTCGGCACGAGTGTATATATATATATATATATATACAGTACGTTTAATATTACAAAGCACCGACACTGGAGACTCCTTCCATAAAAGGCAAATAAACGTCTCTTTGAACGAGTCGCTGTGAATGAGCCGTTACTATAGAAACGATAACGTATTAGATAGAATGTGCACGTTAATATAAACCTTTGATTTGCAGCTGCACTGCTGTCAGAGCTGCTGCTATACTGTAGAAATCTAATCAGCACTTTCTGACCAATCAGATTTATGGCTGTGGTATAATAAGATATATATATATATATATATATATATATATATATATATATATATATATATATAAATATATTTAAACGCTGTGAGTAGAGGTAACGCTTTCATATAGCCACTGCAGGAACAGTAAACTAGCGTAGGAGTTCCCTCAGGAGTTCCGCAGGCTTGTTTGCGACGTTTAGCATTGTGCCGTAGCGTCAGGGTTAGCGCCAGAGCTATTTTAGAAGCAGTGACACGGAAGCTCACGGATCGTCGGCTTGTTAAAGGCAAAAAAAGTTGCCGAGTCATCAGTCTGCGAACGTGTCAGGATTAATTGCATCGGGGATCTGAGGAGGCCACACTGGTGAGAGAGGAGGGCGGGGAGACAAAGTGCTAGCGTGCTAATCGGCTAAGAAGTCACAAGCTAAACGTTTTTATTTCTGATTTATTTATTTTTTCCGGAAGTTACACTGAAATGACAGAATCGTCGAACAGCAAGAGAGACTTTGGTGCTTTTTTTTTTTTATTAATTGTTTGAGGGAGATCCTTTTTTCTTTCTTTCTTTCTTTCTTTCTTTCTTTCTTTCTTTTTTTTTTTTTAAAGAAATTGATAGCTTCTTTAGGACAGCATTAATAATAATAAAAAAACAACATGGGATTTTTGTAATCTGTCTTATTTTGATAACAGTATTAAGATTTAGCATTCTACAAGGGGTACGCAAACTTTTGGGCATGCAAACTGTACATATATAGTATATTTCACATCTAATGACACACCGACAGGTAACTGTGCACACATGATGCAGTAATGCTTCTGATGGTTTTTTTTTTTTTTTTTTTTGAGTTGTTGAATTATCAAAATAATGTGAATGTTTTTGTGAATTCGATGCACACTGCTGTAAAAGGAAACGTTCTCGCGGTTCGAAGGATAAGCTGACCGAGCGAGCACTCATCGACTGCACTTACAGCTCGCTTTGTTCATGATCAAGTTGATTTTATGCATGAAAATAAAGTCCTCAAGATAAACAATGCCTCAGTGGATACTTTTCGTGGATACTGAAAATGAACGAATAGTGTCATACTTATGTATTTATTTGTATTTATTGCTCTCAGAGGCAGCGGTATTCCGTATATACCGCCAAATATAACGTATATACCGCCAAATATACCATATATACCACCAAATATACCATATACCACCAAATATACCACCAAATATACCATATATACCACCAAATATACCACCAAATATACCATATATACCACCAAATATACTGTGTATACCACCAAATATACCACCTAATATACCATATATACCACCAAATATACTGTATATACCACCAAATATACTGTATATACCACCAAATATACCGCCTAATATACCGTATATACCACCAAATATACCATATATACCACCAAATATACTGCCAAATATACCGTATACACCACCAAATAAACTGTATATACCACCAAATATATCGTATATACCACCAAATATACCACCAAATATACCATATATACCACCAAATATACCATATATACCACCAGATATACCGTATACACCACCAAATATACCGTATATACCGCCAAATATACCATATATACCACCAAATATACCATATATACCACCAAATATACCATATATACCGCCAAATATACCGTATATACCACCAAATACACCAAATATACTGTATATACCACCAAATATACCATATATACCACCAAATATACTGCCAAATATACCGTATACACCACCAAATAAACCGTATATACCACCAAATATACCGCCTAATATACCATATGTACCACCAAATATACTGCCAAATATACCGTATACACCACCAAATAAACCGTATATACCACCAAATATACCATATATACCACCAAATATACCATATATTCCGCCAAATATACCGTATATACCACCAAATATACCGTATATACCGCCAAATATACCATATATAGCACCAAATATACCGTATATACCATCAAATATACCATATATACCACCAAATATACCATATATACCACCAAATATACCGTATACACCACCAAATATACCGTATATACCGCCAAATATACCGTATATACCACCAAATACACCAAATATACCACCAAATATACCATATATACCACCAAATATACCGCCTAATATACCATATATACCACCAAATACACCAAATATACCACCAAATATACTGTATATACCACCAAATATACCATATATACCACCAGATATACTGCCAAATATACCGTATACACCACTTAATATACCGTATATACCACCAAATATACCATATATACCACCAAATATACTGTATATACCACCAAATATACCATATATACCACCAAATATACCATATATACCACCAAATATACCAAAAATATAACCAAACATACCGTATATACCACCAAATATACCGCCAAATATACCATATATACCACCAAATATACCATATATACCACCAAATATACCGTATACACCACCAAATATACCGTATATACCACCAAATATACTGTATATACCGCCAAATATACCATATATACCACCAAATATACCATATATACCGCCAAATATACCATATATACCACCAAATATACCATATATACCATATATACCACCAAATACACCAAATATACTACCAAATATACCGCCTAATATACCATATATACCACCAAATACACCAAATATACCACCAAATATACTGTATATACCACCAAATATACCATATATACCACCAGATATACTGCCAAATATACCGTATACACCACTTAATATACCGTATATACCACCAAATATACCATATATAGCACCAAATATACTGTATATACCACCAAATATACCATATATACCACCAAATATACCATATATACCACCAAATATACCAAAAATATAACCAAACATACCGTATATACCACCAAATATACCGCCAAATATACCCTATTTACCGTTAAGTATACCGTATATACCACCAAATATACAACCAAATATACAGTATATACCACAAAATATACCAAATATACCACCAGATATACTGCCAAATATACCGTATACACCACTTAATATACCGTATATACCACCAAATATACCATATATAGCACCAAATATACTGTATATACCACCAAATATACCATATATACCACCAAATATACCATATATACCACCAAATATACCAAAAATATAACCAAACATACCGTATATACCACCAAATATACCGCCAAATATACCCTATTTACCGTTAAGTATACCGTATATACCACCAAATATACTTCCAATTATACCGTATACACCACTAAATAAACCAAATATACCGCCAAATATACCGTATATACTGCAAAATATACCGCCGAATATACTGCCAAATGTACTGTATATACCACCAAATATACTTATATATTTCTTTATTACGTTTTATTATTATACTGAACTCTCTGAACAGGGCTGAAGTCTGTAGTTCTGTCCGAGGTCTTTTTGACAATTTTGGTATTAAATTCTGACTATCTGTGTGTAATTTAACTCTGAGTATGTCCATGTGTGAGTGTGTGTGTGTGTGTGTGTGTGTGTGTGTGTGTGTGAGTGTGTGTGTGTGTGTGTATGTGTATGTAGTAGTGAAAATATTACTCGATTGTACCTCAGCTGTAGAAATCCATGTGCATTTTGAATAGAATGCTATAGTCCTAGGAATGATACACTGCAGTTTGCTTATGAAATGTGCAGCCTTGAGCTGTTTCCATAGTTTCCGGTGGACAAGGATGTGCAACATACACACTCACACACACGCAAACACACACACACTCATCGGTGTTTATGAAGACGATGCAGTGTGTGTGTTTCTGGCTTACGTTTACGTTCTTTGCATTTTGGAGATCAGCTACATTCTGAATTCAGTGTGTGGGTTGAGCTGGATCGGGTCCTCGCACCCCCCCCCCCCCCCCCCCCCCCCACACACACACACTATCTCTGCGGTGGAGCACTGACATGAAAGAGGCAGAGAGGGAGAATTACGAGGGAGAGAGGCAGAGAGAGAGAGTAGTGCTGGTATCAGAAGTTATGCAAATTTCGTTTCACGTTGATGAACGCTCTCACATGACTGATGGAGAGGATCAAAAGCCATGTATCTCACACACACACACACACACACACACACACACACACACACACACACACGCATGCACACACACATATACACGTAGAGCAGAATTCATTTGCATCAGTAGATTTTAGTGCTGTAATAAAATACAAACCTGTTTGTCAGATCAAGATCAACTGTGTGTGTGTGTGTGTGTGTGTGTGTGTGTGTGTGTGTGTGTGAGGGTTTAGATAATGAATAATATATGTTCTGTGAGGGAAACTGGATGATTATCTTCTACTCCCTTGCAGTACAAATCTGCTTGCAAATGTTCTCACCGCTTGCTGCCAGGCGCGTCACTCTCCTCCCTCTGAGTGTTTCTATGGGCGTGGTTACGGGTGTGGTTATGGGCGTGGTTATGAAAATTTGAGTAAATCGTTTTTAAACCATGCGAATTAAAAACGACCTTATATGGTCATGGGCGTTGTTGCTATTGTCAAGCAACTGTTTGACTTTTCACCTCTGCGCGTTCGCCGAGCGTTCGCTAACGGTTGAGAGACAGGAATTTGGCCAATAGTTGCTGCACGCCTTTTAGAATCGACCAATCGGTGTGCGAGAAGGCGGGAATTAGGAAGGTCGGTGGTTCAAGCCCCGGCACTACCAGGCTCTGGGTTAGTGATCGGAAGGTTGGGCCCTTAATCCTCTCTGCATGCTGGGATATGCGAAGAAAAGCATTTCCCTGTGCTGTAATGTATACGTGACCAATAAAGACTCATCGTTCTAACATCATACAAACGCTAGATAGTTTCCGTCTTAAATCTTACCGAAATAATAGAATATCAACAATTATGACATGTTCTTTTAAAGAAATTCCCTTATTCGCCTCAAGCGAGCCATGAATCCTCTCTCGGTGAACAGCGAGGTGACGGATAACAATTACGTGAATGATAGGAACATCTGGCTCATCTGTTTTAACGCTCTCTCTCTCTCTCATACACACACCCATGCCCGAGATTAGGTTCGTGAAATGCACAACAGTACATAACCATCCCTCAGGCCCAAAAGCCTCCTAATGAATGAACTCCATCTCCATCTTTGATTCATTTGAACGTTGCAGGCCTGTAACCTGTCATCTGTCATGATGTCATAGCGCCAGATGTTGGGTAAACATTGTAAAACGGTGACATTTTCCGCACCGGAAGCCGTGAAATAATACAGACGGTGGAGGACGTGACGGAAGCAGACGTGCGTCGCTTTAAAGTTTCGGAGACGCGGGGTTTTTCAGATCGGTCAGATTGCGTTTTATATATACGCACGCTCTTTCTTCATCCGCCTCGTTACGAACCGCGGCGCTGCAGATGCCAGGACTGACTGCATGATTGTATATGACCAGACGATGTGTTGTTGTTAAATCACTTCAAATAAAAGCATGCGGGTTAAAGATAACCGTAACTAGCATGCTCATAGACGGTAACAGCACCTTGGCGATACCTCTTTCTCCGGTTAGCGTATGGAATAAAGCATGGAGTAAAACCCTTCAGGTTGTGCTCTTATAGGAAAATAATAAATAAACATGAGGATGGTGTGATGCGGCAGAGTTACGACGCAACGTGCGAGTGCAAAGCGTGCAAGTGAAGTGAAGAACAACCAGGAAAGCTTTTT
Organism: Ictalurus punctatus; assembly: GCF_001660625.3. Lineage (NCBI taxonomy): Eukaryota > Metazoa > Chordata > Actinopteri > Siluriformes > Ictaluridae > Ictalurus > Ictalurus punctatus. Next base: position 28,969,061 of record NC_030424.2, read on the forward strand.
AGGGAAAACAAGAAAAAAAAAAAAAAAAAACGTACAACCCCAATTCCAAAAAAGTTGGGACGCTGAATTCACTCTAAATTCACACAAAGTCTAAATTCACTAGGAATGTTGAAGCTCAGGCTATGACGGACTCTCCTGGCCTTTTTCTCCATGCTGGTGATATTTTAGAGGATAACTAATGAGCCATCAGTGCGAGATAAAGAAGATAGAGAGACATCAGAGTGCACCTTTCCTGCCTATGAAAACGTCATTAATATTGAAAATACTGAATTAAACCTTTATGTCTGACGATCCTGTCCTCCATCTCTCTCTCTCGCTCGCTCTCTCTCTATTTATCTCTCTCACTCAGGTCAATTTAATAAAGAATAAATACGTGTGTCGCTGTGACGGTACGCAGTACAATACTGCCAGATCAAAGGAAGTAGCGATTTCTGTATTGACACGGCTGTAGAGGAGTGCAATTAGGGGCAAAATTGACAGCTCTAACAACCCCAATTCCGAAAAAGTTGGGACGCTAAGTAAAATGTCAGTAAAAACAGAACGCAAAGCTCATAAACCCCGTCTGTTATTCACGATAGAAGACAGAAAACATATGGAACGTTTAAACTGAGGAAACGTAGCGTTTTAAGGGAGTAAAATAAGGTCGGTTTGAATTCGATCTCAAAATAAGTTGGGACGGGGGCAACAAAAGGCTGGAAGAGTAAGTGTTACTAAAAAGAAACCTGCTGTTCTGGGAAAATAATCAACTTTAGGGTGGTCACAGTACAGTGGATGTAAAAAGTCTACACCCCCCTGTTAAAATGGTGGGTTTTTGTGATGAGAGAAAAAAAAATGAAGCCAACGTAAATCGTCTCAGGACTTTTCCCACCCCCGTCGTGAAACGTACAAAAAAATAAATAAATAAATAAAAAATAAAAAAAGGAAAACAAAACATAACCTGGTTGAATAAGTAAGTGTGCACACCCTTTTATAATCGTGGGTGTGGCTGTGTTCAGAATGAACCAATTGAACCAATCACATTCCGTCTCATTATCATACAGCTGTCATCAACCAATCACATTCTGCCTCATTAATATACAGCTGTCATCAACCAATCACATTCCGTATTATTATCATACAGCTGTCATCAACCAATCACATTCCGTCTCATTATCATACAGCTGTCATCAACCAATCACATTCCGTATTATTATCATACAGCTGTCATCAACCAATCACATTCCGTCTCATTATCATACAGCTGTCATCAACCAATCACATTCCGTCTCATTATCATACAGCTGTCATCATACAGCTGTCATCAACCAATCACTTTCCGTCTCATTATCATACAGCTGTCATCAACCAATCACATTCCGCCTCATTATCATACAGCTGTCATCAACCAATCACATTCCGCCTCATTATCATACAGCTGTCATCAACCAATCACATTCCGCCTCATTATCATACAGCTGTCATCAACCAATCACATTCCGTCTCATTATCATACAGCTGTCATCAACCAATCACATTCCGTCTCATTATCATACAGCTGTCATCAACCAATCACATTCCGCCTCATTATCATACAGCTGTCATCAACCAATCACATTCCGCTTCATTATCATACAGCTGTCATCAACCAATCACATTCCGCCTCATTATCATACAGCTGTCATCAACCAATCACATTCCGCCTCATTATCATACAGCTGTCATCAAACTTCCAAGCCTAAATAAATCACCCCACACTACAATATGTGGCAAAATGTGTTACGGTCTGATGAGACCAATTCCAAAAGGTAGAATAATTCCATAACAACATCACTAGAAGATGACCGTCCACACGGTGAAGCCCGGTGGTGGCGGCACCGTGCGTTAGAGCTGCTTTTCTTCAACCAGAACTGGGGCTTTTACCAAGGTGAGGGGAGTCGTGATTAGCTACAAATCCCTTTATATTTACGTTATGGAACGTCCATGAACAAGTGAGTTCCTGTTCAGTTGTCAGTTACGTTATAGGAGCGCCACCACCGGCACTGGAGTCTCCTTCCATGGATGTTACGCAAAACTACGCCACAACAAAACGTCACAGCTCTTCGTATAGAAACGATAACATATTAGCCACCGTTCACATAAACCTGCGATTCGCATGTGCACTGCCGTCGGAGAAAACCAATCGACACCTTCTGACCAATCAGAATCCAGAATCCCAACAGCACTGTGGAAGTATCGTAAAAACGGGTCATAACACGGCGACAGTCTAATCAAGATCACTCGAGTGCAGCCATCTCAATACGCGTCAGTATTTTTCCTCAATTGCACACGCACTCAATTTAATAAACAGAACCTTTTCCGATTGCTTTTTTTTTTTTCTTTTTCTTTAAAGCGAAAACGGTGCATCAATTTGGCTATCATATTGTTGCAGTGTGACATCCTCGAGCCGTCGCTCCTCACGCCGCCGGCTTAGTCATTTCCGTCTCTTTCGATTTGTTCTCAATTGGCTCCATGGGAGTTGTTCTGGCTCCACAAGAGCTGTTTCGCTGAGATTGCTGGGATATGAGTCAGGAAAACCTGGTTGGTTTTCATACAGCGACGGTACAGCCGTATTAGAGAAGAATAAACACAATACTGGGCCAGTGAGACGGCTGAGTAAGAAGGAATGAAATCTGTGACAGGTTTAATATGCGAGCGATCGTATGTGAGTAATGTACTGTAAATGCGCAGTAACTCTAATTCCAGTGACTGAAAGGTGTTAGATCGGATTTGGATTGTTTAAAGGATTGCTTCTGGTGAATATGCTTGTGTGTTTGTGTATTTTTTTTTTTATATAGATTTACTCGCTTTTATCCAGACTGAAGTACAAAAAATAGCTCACAGTAGATACTTTAATGTCTAGTAAAGACCCATGACCTACACACACTGGCCGTTGTTTCACTAAAACGCTTTTATTCTTATAATATCAGTCATTTTTTTCCATTAAAAACAACGCAACGGGATAAATACAGGGCTGTATATTATAGGACTCCAGTCCAATCTCGAGATGTTTTCTGTATTGACCTTGCCTTGTCTTGGACTCATTTGTACTCGATAAATTGAAAAAAATAAATAAATCATGTTCATGTTGTGTTTTTTTCGCTCTAGAAAACAGCCTAATCATTGGCGCATTGAACACGTGCAGCCAGCTAGTTGAAGGAAAGGCTTGGCATAGAAAGGATCGGATGCTTTTCGGTCTCAATCGTGACTTTCAGTCTCGCTTTTCATTGCGAGTCGATCTTGACTTCACCTCGACCCCCCCATAAGACTCGGTTTTGACTGGACCTCGGCTAATCCAGGTCTCGGATTCAGCGTCGGCAGTCCCGAACGCAGGCCGAGGTCAATTATTTATTTTTTTTAAAATGCAGAAAAGTTCAGATGAAGCCGCAACATTGCAGCCATTGACGCTCTCGGTGTACACATTTTTTTTTTTTTTCCCTAAAAAAATAAAAGAGAAGGAAATATGTCAGCTCGGTCAGATTTAGGAGAACATATTATTTATAGTTTACGTAAAAACATTAGGTTCCTCATCGAAGTGTGTGTTTCATTGCTTCTACTAAATTTCATCGAAACAAGTTTTTAAGTACCAGCTCGAATCCTGTTGCGTGAGCGTGATCGATCCATGTAGTACGAACGTTCACGTTCCACTTACGTTGAGGAATTGAGCGGATAAACACGTACTTCTCCATCCGATCGTCTTCAAATCGTCTTGTTTTTTTAATCGAGCCGTGTTATCACTTCACTAACCGGACCAGAGACGTTAAATCATCTGTGAACATTTGCAAAGACTCTCGCTTTTTCTCCAAGAGCTAGCGTACCTTCAGAGAGACCATTTGCGTAAACGCACGCGATTAACCGCACAGACCGACGACAGAGACTCGGCTACGGCGGCTCACGCCGAAGAGTCGGCGAAACCCGGCAGATCTTTCTCCGTACGTGGGTCGGTTCAGTGTTTTTCAACTGTTGTGTTTTATCCGTTGAAATACTTTGCTTTAAACAGCGTGCGCTGCATGCTAGCTAGCAAACGCGATAGCTACCTAACATGCTAATTAGCTGACGAGCTAGCAAAACAAAGTACGCTACGGTTAAGCACATACTGTCCGCTACAGATGGAGTACTTGGCAACCCGATATGTATATATCGTACATGCTAACCTTCTGACACGTGCATTTTAATCAGAACGCTACCAAAATGAGTGAGAATTGAGTATGTGCGTTATCTACGGATTTATTTACTTGGATTTATGGCTGCTGGCATCTGCAGAGTTGATATAACCGAGGTTCATTGACGGATTTATAGCTGAGTTTGTGCTAAAGGAAACTACGACGTACTTGTGCGTTGGACACCGAAAGTAAAGACACAAATCCGTCTAGAAATCGACGGAACCGAAGCGGATAAGCGTCGTCTCGTACCAGATCGCATTTGTATCGCAGGATATCGAGATGCCTCTCCGCGTGAACTCTTCTCCTGATGTCGACGACACTTCAGATCTCTGTAGGTTCACCTGAAACAGAAAACGACGTGCTCTAACAGCCATAAAGACGGTAACAGGGATCCAAGCATGGCGAAAAGAAGGGTTAGTCAATCCGGGGCAGGTCGGGAATGACGCCGGACTCGGATCGGGCTGTTTATTAATGAATATAAATATAGAACAGTTTTTAAAGGAGATGCTCACCTTCTGTTCTGGTTTCTATGGCAGCTTTTTTTTCTCTCTCTCTCTCTCTCTCCGAGAGACAGAAAGAGAGAGGGCTAGACGAGATGAGAGCTTATCTCAGAATCCACTCACCTCACCGTCATAATGGCCGTTTTTTTTTTTTTTTTGTGGTGTTTCTGGAAAGCATTCGTCATCGGCTTTATCCGGTATCAATCCGTCATTCCTGTAATCCACTGTCACAATACTGTCTCTAACACGCCAGATATCAGTATACAGGATGCTGCCTTGTGTCAGAGTCCATAGGGTCAGCATGGAGTATTATTAAAGCCTGTGTAAGAGACCTGGAATAAATAAACAGACGGCTGTGAGATTAGCCGCTTAACGATGATACGCATTAACGTGACATTTCAATCGACTACTCTTAATAAATCTCACCGAGGCTTTCGGCGAAGAACAAAGGCGGTCGGTTAATTACCTGACGGGATTCGGAAAAGACGCAACCGTCCGGTTGTTTTTTTTTTGTCCCCCCTGAGACAAATGATCGTCACCTTCCCGAATGACGCGCCGCACGAGGTGACCCTATTAGACGTTGGCTGGGTGTCTCATTTGATGTTTTCGCACCTGTCAAAATGCCCGAGAGCGGGGTGCGGAACGCAGGAGAGACGACTTTCCGTATAGTATAAACAAAAAACTATGTATGAAATCGTTCTGGATCGTCGAGGTTACCGCTATCAGGTCGGAGATCGGATATGTTATTAATATGTTATTTTGATGATTGTGCATTAGGGGCCGTATCAATGACGGGAGATAAGCCGATCATTCAACCTGCAGCCTTTGAGGTAAGGAAGTTGTTTTCAGGTAGGCAAAGAGCGGTATTCAGATGGCAGCGCGCTATAGCAGGGTTCCTCTACTGTAGGGTCAAACTGGAAAAAAATGAATAAAATCTCCAATGCTTTTCTTATTCTTCGGTAAAACGGTGCTGAGATCTTCAGGACCGTGGGCTGATCTTTGAATTCTGCTCAAGGTTATATCTCTCAATTATGTAACCAACTGACTGACTGACCTTCCAGGTGAAAACTGTCGTAAGACAGCAGTGTTTCTTGCAAATCCAGCATTGTATATCATATATTCGGGACTTTGTTGCAGATCTCAGCATGTGTATGCATGTGCACAAGAAGATACAGTATGCAGGGGTTTGTTTTTTTACTGCCCCCGGTGGTTATCCAGGGTTCCCAGACCCGCAGGTACACGAATAACTAGCTAATAATTGTTTATTTAATCAGTTATGAAGATGTCGTACACATCATAATTCATTAAGACAAGTCAAAACGGCGCGTTGTAAAGGATGGACCTTGCGTAGTCGGCGGAGTCGATTCTTCGCGTCGGTTGTTAGGAGGCGATCGTTAACAGTTCATCGTTCGTCCTGCTCTGTGCTTCATGTTCTTTTAAAGATCTGGATAGAATAAGCGTGTTAAATTTGTTGTCCGACCTCAACCCAACTGAAGAAGAGGGTATCCTTCTTGAATTAGAGTTTACTAAAGGTTTCTACTAGAGTTGAGTGGATTTTCGGGCTTTAGGTACTCTGTTCTTGCTCTGAGAAGGCCGCCATTGTTTTTCGGTCAGATATTGGCACTTCTTTCTGAGTCTCTGCCACTTGGATGCCACTTGAGTGTGAATGAGTGCCAACACTATCAAGCTTGCCAGTTTACAGTAAAAGATCATTATTATGATTTCTGGGTCATTCGGGGGCACGTTATCCCAAGGGCAGCCAGGGTTTGGGACTTTCATTTGTAGAGTTAGAGGTATTGGCAAAAACCTGAGTACCCGGTTAGGAAGGGGGACACTCAGATCTTCTCTTTTCCCCCAAAATTACTATCCATAGATACAGTAAGAGGAAATAAGTCTTTGTATTTGTTGTTTAACGTACCTCCAGTGCATATACTGTATCTCCTTCAAATTTACCATATAATGTCTTTGGACTTTGAACTTATAAATATGAACAAAATATGTATGTATTCATGAGCATAAACAAAGATATGTTTAAAAAAAAAATGTCATCGATAGGGGTGGAAAGTACTCAGACATTGTATTGAAAATATAATATATAAAACTCTGGGTGTTAATTCAACACTAGGGATCGTCCTGTGTACATTAAAAAAAATAAATAAATAAAACCTATATCCGAGTTCTAGATATAAATGCTGCAAAAATTAGCATACTGTAATAAAAAAGAAAACTAGTAGCAATCATGGTTAAGGTGAAGTGCTCTGGGACAACATTATTAAACATCACTTGAATAGAAATGCCTCTACGGAGCCATAGCGAAGACCGTAAACATCCCTGTCAGTACAGCTGATTAGATAATACGCAGGAGGTGAGTTAATGGACCCGCAACTGATCGTCCGCGGACAGGTGAACCACACAAGATTTCACAGACTGATGATAAAGAGAGGAGATAACAGAAAAGAGTTGCAGGACGACCCGAAAGCAGCCGGAACGACAGTTACACAGAGAACAATACGCAATGATCTTATTGTTCTTTCTCATCGTTTGGAGATTGCACATATGATCTCAAGAACACCACACGCATGGTGAAGCACGAGGGTGGGAGCATCGAAGGAAACACGGATGGTGCGATGTACTCATCGGCCAAGAAATATAATCCGGGAAGAAGATGGACAAGACAACAACCTCGGACCTTCAGGGCTGGACCGATCTCCGGACTTATTTACGGAGGATTTTGAAATCGCGGGTCTGACAGTGGGAACTTCATAACCTTGACGACATAACCTTGAGGACGATTTTCCAAGAGTCGTGGGACAAAGTTGAACCACACTGCTGCAAAACCCTTTGAAACGAAGTCATTTTGTCAGTGTCATCGATCTCGCTTTTTAAACATTTCTGTTTCTGAAAGTATATTAAATAGGAAAAACTAAAGTGTCTGAATACTTATTTCCCCTCCCTGTATTTGCCCGTGGTGTTCCTAACGACATGCCGGTTAGACGTCTCGATTTACGATGTGTAGGAATTTCTATAAACCCATTTGTCAGTTATAGAGATGGTTAAAGGGGTGGGCTTTTGATAGTAACGAATCCACCATTATGACCCTCTCTGGAGGCCTCGATATTTATTCTGTAAAGAAAAGAAGCAGAGTACCGTCAGTGTTCAAGGTTTCGAGTGGTCTAAGGTTTTATAACCGTGTGTGTCTGAGAGTCCGAGAAAGCGCAATCTCCGCTGCTCACTGGGTGGAAAGATGGTCTTCCTCTATCCCTTGTCGATCACACTGATTCTAGGCAATTGCAGCCGTCTGTTAGCTCAAGTATGCAGATAAAGGCAGTCGCTGCACTTTTCCTGGAGTGCTCATTTACCTTATAACATCGCGTGAGCGGCCGTGTGGAAAAAGACGCACCGGCTGGTTTCAGAGGCAGCGCTGTCGGCCTCCGACCTTCCGGATTGTTAGCTGTGAAATAATAGTGGAAACTTAATCGTCTGGTAGGAATTGTGTACAGGTAAATCGGGCTCAAATTGGGTAAAAAAAAATCATAAAATGGTAAGGTACGGTAACGTAAATGCAACAGCACTGACGTCATATATTTGTAGCAGGGTCTAACATTGGTGGACATTTGGATGAATATCAAAATGCAAGATGAAACAGAAGGTCCCTGAGATTAAAATCTATGTACACTACACGGCCGAAACGCAGACATGTGAGGTTCTTCCCCAAATTGTTGCCACGAAGTCTGAAGCATACAAAAGCTTTACAATTTGCCTTCACTGGATCTCCAAACCTCGTTCCAACGCACAAATTGAGACACGGTGTGTGAAGATTGGAGTGGAACATCTTGAGCGTCCTGCACAGACCCCTGACCTCAACCCAACCGAACACCTTTGGGATGAACTGGAACTGGAGCCTCCTCGACATCCCAACATCAGCGCCTGACCTCAACCTCACTAATCCCCACAGCCACGCTCCAAAATCTAGTGAAAATCTAGCCTTCCCAGAAGAGTGAAGGGTCTTATAACAGCAAAGGGGGGAATTAATCTAGAACGGGATGTTCAACGAGGGCATACGAGCGTGACGGTTAGGTGTCCACAAGCGTTTGGCTCATATATCGTACGGCCACGATGAGCCGCAACAATGAACTCTACGTCCCAGTTCCGATCCAGGGAAGACAATCCAGGGCGGTTTCTTCCAAATCAAATAAGCAGAGATGCATGACAAGGTTGGATTTATTACCTGGCTTCCTTGCTCTTTGGCAGGCTGCCGATTTCCAGATGCTTTTGTGGAACTCATAATAGCTGGGGATTGTCAGGACAATGCTGATGTAAATTCAATGACACTGGCTTAATTGTGTTTCGCACCGGCCTCGCTAGAAAAGGGAGTTCACTTCAAGCATAACAAGATGGCAACATTCCTAAATAAATTATTAGTACAGTACAACCACCACGACAACCTACGTAGTGGAAAGGACCTTTCTCGTTATGTTGAGATACTGAGACACACATCATCGTAAGAAGCGTTAACAAAAACCTTGTCTTTAAATGACAGGAAGTAAGTGATCATTTTTTTTAAAATGATTTTTATGATTATGATCGTTAGCAGACTAATTAGTCACTAACGAATCAAATAACTTACTAGCTCACTATGTGTTACATTATTAGCTACCACGTATTTTTTAGCTTGGCATTTACTGTAGGTTTCTAAGCAACCAAAACAGGGGCAGTGGTGGCTTGCCGGTTACACCTCTGGGTTACTGATCGGAAGGTCGGGGGTTCAAGCCCCAACACTACCAGGCTCTGGGTTACTGATCGGAGGGTCAGGGGTTCAAGCCCCAACACTACCAGGCTCTGGGTTACTGATCGGAAGGTCGGGGGTTCAAGCCCCAACACTACCAGGCTCTGGGTTACTGATCGGAAGGTCGGGGGTTCAAGCCCCAACACTACCAGGCTCTGGGTTACTGATCGGAAGGTCGGGGGTTCAAGCCCCAACACTACCAGGCTCTGGGTTACTGATCAGAAGGTCGGGGGTTCAAGCACCAACACTACCAGGCTCTGGGTTACTGATCAGAAGGTCAGGGGTTCAAGCACCAACACTACCAGGCTCTGGGTTACTGATCAGAAGGTCGGGGGTTCAAGCACCAACACTACCAGGCTCTGGGTTACTGATCAGAAGGTCGGGGTTCAAGCACCAACACTGCCAGGCTCTGGGTTACTGATCAGAAGGTCAGGGGTTCAAGCACCAACACTACCAGGCTCTGGGTTACTGATCAGAAGGTCGGGGGTTCAAGCATCAGCATTGCCAAGCTGCCACTATTGGGCCCTTGAGCAAGGCCCTTAACCCTCTCTCTACTCCAGGGGGCGCCGTATCATGACTGACCCTGCGCTCTGACCCCAACTTCCTAACATGCTGGGGTATGCGAAGAAAATAATTTTAATTATTTTAGCATTCGGCTGTAATGTACATGTGATGGCACTCAAGGTGTTTGTAGCGCCGTTTATTCCTCTTTTGTGCTGGTTGAGTCCGTATTGTTTGTCCATCCTGAATATCCTCCTGAGATCTCTTTGTTTTTTTAAAGTTGAAAGTCCTTTATATAATCCAAACTCGTCGTGTCATCGTCGTGATGCCTTCAGCCGAATGCGACGGAACGACGAAACGACTGCTTCGGGTTTGTCTTTATTTTCCTCGTCCTTGTTTTTTTTTTTTTTTTTTTTTTTTTGAGAGTACAGAAAACCCCTCTGAGAATCCTGACCGTCTAGAAACTCTGTGAACTCTCTGTTCAACGCTGTGTTGTCTGATGTTTGATCTGATGTATGGATCTATAAAATGTCCTCGTCCTCTTCTTTCACCTTGCTTTGCTAAATGAGCTGCTTTAATCACCGATGAAACGCTGAATCTTCTGGTCCTCTGCCACCTGACAAGCACCCCAAGGCCAAAACACGATCTATAAGGAATGTTAATACTTACAGACATCTAGTTTGACGGGCACACGGTTGAAAATTCACGCTTTTTCATACACATTTTAAAAATGTCTGGAATTATAACCACGCTATATTGTACTCTAAAGTACAAAAGTATATTCAATCAGGACTAACAGACACTTTTAGAGATATACGCGCAACCCTAAACCTGACGCTACTTGGTTATCATCTATCAATTGGCATTAGCTAAAATATTCTCTACTCGTTATTATTATTAGTATGGACGAGCACTAAAAGACAGGGAGCGCTATTCAGCTAAACTAACACGTTCAAATGGGCTTGGCGTCCTGTCAGTGGCTAAATGATGCTAAGCAGTGACCTAGCCTGCAATAAGCAGGCACATCTCATAGGCACTCAGCACGTATATATACTAGAGAGAAGTTTAAGGCATAGAATTTTGTTGATGCTTACAAATTTGTTGTTAGTGAGTACGTTCAAGACGTAACGTTTACAACACGAGTGCAACACCATAAACAAAGTTGAATAGTTGAAGTTAGCTAGCTAAACATGTCCATTATAATGCAGGAAACTCCAGAGTACGGACGTCACCTAGATATCTTGCGGTAGCTAGCTAGTTTGTTGATGTAGATTTTAGGTTAGATTTTAGCTAGCTAGTTTGTTGATGTAGGTTTTAAGTTAGATTTTAGCTAGCTAGTTTGTTGATGTAGATTTAGGTTAGATTTTAGCTAGCTAGTTTGTTGATGTAGGTTTTAGATTAGATTTTAGCTAGCTGGTTTGTTGATGTAGGTTTTAAGTTAGATTTTACCTAGCTAGTTTGTTTAGGTAGATTTAGGTTAGATTTTAGCTAGCTAATTTGTGGATGTAGGTTTTAGATTAGATTTTAGCTAGCTAGTTTGTTTAGGTAGATTTTAGGTTAGATTTTAGTTAGCTAGTTTGTTTAGGTAGGTTTCAGCTTAGATTTTAGCTAGCTGGTTTGTTGATGTAGATTTAGTTTAGATTTTAGCTAGCTAGTTTGTTTCGGTAGATTTTAAGTTAGATTTTAGCTAGCTAGTTTGTGGATGTAGATTTGAGGTTAGATTTTAGCTAGCTAGTTTGTTGATGTAGATTTAGTTTAGATTTTAGCTAGCTAGTTTGTGGATGTAGATTTGAGGTTAGATTTTAGCTAGCTAGTTTGTTTCGGTAGATTTTAAATTAGATTTTAGCTAGCTAGTTTGTGGATGTAGATTTGAGCTTAGATTTTAGCTAGCTGGTTTGTTGATGTAGATTTAGTTTAGATTTTAGCTAGCTAGTTTGTGGATGTAGATTTGAGGTTAGATTTTAGCTAGCTAGTTTGTTTCGGTAGATTTTAAGTTAGATTTTAGCTAGCTAGTTTGTTGATGTAGGTTTTAAGTTAGATTTTAGCTAGCTAGTTTGTTGATGTAGGTTTTAGATTAGATTTTAGCTAGCTAGTTTGTTGATGTAGGTTTTAGATTAGATTTTAGCTAGCTGGTTTGTTGATGTAGATTTAGTTTAGATTTTAGCTAGCTAGTTTGTTTCGGTAGATTTTAAGTTAGATTTTAGCTAGCTAGTTTGTGGATGTAGATTTGAGGTTAGATTTTAGCTAGCTAGTTTGTTGATGTAGATTTAGTTTAGATTTTAGCTAGCTAGTTTGTGGATGTAGATTTGAGGTTAGATTTTAGCTAGCTAGTTTGTTTCGGTAGATTTTAAATTAGATTTTAGCTAGCTAGTTTGTGGATGTAGATTTGAGCTTAGATTTTAGCTAGCTGGTTTGTTGATGTAGATTTAGTTTAGATTTTAGCTAGCTAGTTTGTGGATGTAGATTTGAGGTTAGATTTTAGCTAGCTAGTTTGTTTCGGTAGATTTTAAGTTAGATTTTAGCTAGCTAGTTTGTTGATGTAGGTTTTAAGTTAGATTTTAGCTAGCTAGTTTGTTGATGTAGGTTTTAGATTAGATTTTAGCTAGCTAGTTTGTTGATGTAGGTTTTAGATTAGATTTTAGCTAGCTGGTTTGTTGATGTAGATTTAGTTTAGATTTTAGCTAGCTAGTTTGTTGATGTAGGTTTTAGATTAGATTTTAGCTAGCTGGTTTGTTGATGTAGGTTTTAAGTTAGATTTTACCTAGCTAGTTTGTTTAGGTAGATTTAGATTAGATTTTAGCTAGCTAGTTTGTGGATGTAGATTTGAGGTTAGATTTTAGCTAGCTAGTTTGTTTCGGTAGATTTTAAGTTAGATTTTAGCTAGCTAGTTTGTTTCGGTAGATTTTAAGTTAGATTTTAGCTAGCTAGTTTGTTGATGTAGGTTTTAAGTTAGATTTTACCTAGCTAGTTTGTTGATGTAGGTTTTAGATTAGATTTTAGCTAGCTAGTTTGTTTCGGTAGATTTTAAGTTAGATTTTAGCTAGCTAGTTTGTTGATGTAGGTTTTAAGTTAGATTTTAGCTAGCTAGTTTGTTGATGTAGGTTTTAGATTAGATTTTAGCTAGCTAGTTTGTTTCGGTAGATTTTAAGTTAGATTTTAGCTAGCTAGTTTGTTGATGTAGATTTAGGTTAGATTTTAGCTAGCTAGTTTGTTGATGTAGGTTTTAGATTAGATTTTAGCTAGCTAGTTTGTTGATGTAGGTTTTAAGTTAGATTTTAGCTAGCTAGTTTGTTGATGTAGGTTTTAGATTAGATTTTAGCTAGCTAGTTTGTTGATGTAGGTTTTAGATTAGATTTTAGCTAGCTAGTTTGTTGATGTAGGTTTTAGATTAGATTTTAGCTAGCTAGTTTGTTGATGTAGGTTTTAGGTTTGTATGTTTGTTAAAGGAATATAAATTAGGGCATGTTAGCTAACCAGTATGCTAAGCCTGTTAGTTCACTGATCTGATAGTTAGCTACTTAGCTGAGATGAAATGCTCGCTGGAAAGACGGAGCTCTTCGTATTAGTTTTCCCTCCGTAAAACCAGTGTGTTTACGGTTCTGACATCCAACAGCGCAACATGACATTTTTAGCAAAACACATTCTGGCTCTGCTCTTAAAAATCACTACAGTCTCCTGCTATGCTTCTGCAACCGGGAGGTGCGTCTGACGTCAGAGAGACGTGTCTCACTCAGGGGTCTATACAAATCTTATATATATATAGCATCTGTAATAACAGTTATTTTCTCAAAGCAGGTCTAGATTTAGCCTTCTCAGGAAAGAGCCAAAGGAAACCGCAGCTCCAAAAAATAAGCTGTAGAATCTGCTCATTGTACATTTCTGATATTTATTTTTTTGTGACCGTTGCAGCAAGCGGTAACATGTTAACCAGCTATGGAAAGCCAAATGGTCATCATTGTAATCGCCGTCAGGCGTTAAGATAACGCCGCTAGCTGTTAAATAATCCCCGAGCACCGCCAGGTGTTAAGTTAGCATCACACTCTGACCGGCGTTAACGCCACACATTGCTTAGTAGGTACGTTAATTTGCTCATTACAAAGCAAAGGGAAGGAGCTTTGTTTTACCTCGCCATCATTGGTGTTTTGAACGTGTTGTGCATTGAACGAACGAATCTACGACAAGTCGGATCATTCGCCAAAACTCCGACCATGTCGACTTATCGCTCTGCTGTCCATAAATATTATTCATGATGTAATAACGAGTGAAGGACATCAATTCAATTCAATTCAATTAAATTTTATTTGTATAGCGCTTTTTACAATAGACATTGTCTCAAAGCAGCTTTACAGAAATATCAACATGGTATACAGATATTAAAGGTGTGAATTTATCCCAACTGAGCAAGCCACTGAGTGGCGACGGTGGCAAGGAAAAACTCCCTAAGATGTTTTAAGAGGAAGAAACCTTGAGAGGAACCCGACTCAGAAGGGAACCCGTCCTCATCTGGGTAACAACAGATAGTGTGAAAAAGTTCATTATGGATTTATATGAAGTCTGTATGGTGTTAGGAGCAGCCGTAGTCCCAGCAGTCTGGAATTAAAGAAGATTTGAGCTCCATCCAGAGGCTGAAAGGATCTGGATCTCTAGTATCTCCATAAATTCGTGTGGGGCTCGGCGATCAGGTCCGGGATCATCAGACGGCAGAAGTCACGTGCGGTCATTTATCGTCTGCTTGCGTTGTACAAAAAAGTTCCTCCTCGCCATCGTCGGTGCTTTGCCGATTGAACGATCCGTCTTGCCACCGATTCCTGAAACTCAGTAGAGGGCACGCTTTGTAACGAGCGAATGAATGTGCCTATTAAGCAAACGTGTGACGTTAACTTAACGCCGGTCAGCGTGTGACGCTAGCTTAGAGAACGGCCCATAACGGCCCATTTGGCTTTCCATAACGAGCAGCACACATGTAAAAAAGGGGTCGGGTTTGAATAAATATTATTAAGGGGCGTGGTTAGTCTGGACAATATTTTAGCAAAACTTTTTTTTTAAAAAAATATATAAATTCAGATATTATCTTGTCTTGTGGACTGTATGTAAACATCTGCTATGCGAAGTGGCTTCTTCAGGACAGGACTAAATAAAAAATAACGCTGGATTTCTCTTATCTTGTATTAAGATTTAGCAGATCCGGCAAATCTGGGGTATGCAAACTTTTGGGCACGACGGTATCTTCGTAAAACAGCATGTCCTGTAGTGTTTTATTCCTTTCACACCGTGGCGACTTGCCAGAATATTATAAGAACGTATTAAAGCTTTCTTCTCATATGTCGTATCCTCACCAGCCTCTCTCATGCTACAGGGAAACCAGGAAGCGCAGAGCACTGACGCCGGAGACTCCTTCCAGAAAACGTCACGTTTATCACGTTTACCGAAACGACGGCGGGTTTATTAACGTGAACCCGTGACTCGGCTTTCCAGCGGGAACTACTGTCAGAGCTGCTGTGATAGAAGCCGAATCAACACTTTCTGACCAATCAGAACCCAGACCGCTACGGTATACAGGAACGTTAGACGCTTCAATACGTACGCGGCTTTCCAGCGTGGTTGTGTGTTGTCATGGCGATATTTATTTATAGTAATGCACAGTTCAGCGGTAAAGCCTGATTAGAATAATATTTCATAAATATTCATAGTGCGTGTAGATGTGTGTGTGTGTGTGTGTGTGTGTGTGTGTTTGATGTTGGAAATAAGAAGGGATCAGCCGGTACTCGGCTGGTGGCGGAGCGGAGATTGTCTGCCGTGGGTGTGTGACCCGTGAAATGAGTATTATTGGGAGATGTAATTTATGTGCACTAGCTGAGCCTTTTTTCTCTCCTCCGTGTCTGAGCTCCAGTCGAACCGCCGAACGTTTAACCTTGTTCTCGTCGCAGGACGCTGAAGTTTGAACCCCGAGGCCGGATGGAACGACGCAGGAGTTTTTAACGCGAAATCCTGAACGCTGGAGACTACTACATTGTCCTCCTAGGAGAGAACGAACTCATCTTCCTCATTAGTCTCAGCCCGAGATGCCCCGCCCACGGTATATGGAGATCCTGAATATTTTCCGTCCGCAAGCTTCGGGACCACGATCAGGACCTTCCGCGGGCTTCCGCTCACTCGCACCCGATCGCCATCCCATCATCTTCCTCATTAGTCTCAACCCGAGATGCCCCGCCCATTAACGGCTCATCCTGGAGGTCGCCATACCCTTGCCTCTCGTAGATACGTAACATTGGATCATTTCCCCCCTCGTTTCTTTAATCGGCTCTCTCTTTGTCTGCTTTTAGGACTCGCGTGAAAATCTCACCACGTCTCAGGTCGTATTCACGCAGAAAGGGTTCGCAAACTTTCAAGCACCACCGTACGCGGTATTATTACGGAGGTTTTCGGGTTATTTAACATTTTAGAGGAGGAGTCTCCAGCGTCAGTCAGGACAAACCCAGAGGTCAGTGAGGGAACGACTGTTTACAGCTGTAAGTGAGAACGGGAACATGGAGGTTACGCAACATAGAACGTAACTATAAACCGATAAAAAACACACACACACACACACACAGTGTGTCCTTCATTAATAAGTTACACGTTCGAGTTGTTGGCAAATCGCCGTGGTGTAAAAGGAAGAAAAACATGTACGAACACACTGACATACATTTTTCCTCTCAGCGTCCTCCGTTCTAATTCACACACGCATCAGAATCCTAAACGCACACCCCTGGACCGGGTGTAGCTCCGCCCCGCGCCGGTGCATTAGCATGCGAATAACGGCATGCAGGCTCAGTTTTGGCCGGGCCGGATGTTTGGATTGGCAGTTTATCCATCCTGACTGTCAGCGTTAATCATGGAGAAGCTCGCTTGGCGTGTGTGTGTGTGTGTATGTGTTCGTGTGTTCATAAAGAAATGTGTGTGTGTATGTGTTTGCGTGCTGACCTTGGAGCTATGGGTTAGGACGTTCGGTGTAAAAGGCGTTACTGTCGCACGTTATTTAGCTCACCTGTCAATGACAGGCTCATAAATTATGCAGTGTGGCAAAAAAACCTACAAGTATAGTCGCTCTGATAGACACACACACACACACACACACACACACACACACACAGTGTCGAGGACGTAGGAGTGATTAGCCAGAGCAGATGGACGCCTAAAAGTGTGTAAATTCTAAAGCCTGTTTGCTAATTTGTTAAGTGTGTGTGTGTGTGTGTGTGTGTGTGTGTCTGTGCGCGCGTGTCTGTAACACACACTCGTTCATGTGTGTTCCCTTCCCATGTGCTTTCGTTAGTTACTCATCCGTGACAGCGTCGCCAAGAGCCAAGGAAGTTGGCCATGTTTGGGCCCAAACCGAAGCATGATGTCACTTCCTGTCTGAGTTGGCGTTAGGATACGATGGAGACCGCACGGGGTGAAGATTGAGCAGAGAGATGCTGTGAGTAGGAGTGCATATCGCTGTTGCAGGAGGAGAAGTAGAGCCTGAAACCAAAAACGGAGAGAGAAAGATAGCGAGAATGTAGGACATTTCTAGAGAATATTCGCTGAGAAACGTTTTATTTATTTATTTGTTTGTTTTTTTTGTTTGTTTCAGCTCGCCGGGCAGGTCCTGTGACGTAAACAGCGGCGCTCTTAATTCTCGTAAAAATAACGTTCGCCTAATAACCTGCTTATTGTTATTACCCACCAATCGTACGCTTCGGTAATCCTCCGGCTCGTACGCACCGAGGCCAGAACGCCGAGCTTTATTTATAACACGACTGAGAGGCGTAAAGCTTTAAAACCTTTAGCCTCACAACAGCTGCTGCTGTGATACTCTGTAGCTGTAACATTAACAACACCAATGCATACTTTACAGTACGAGCCCTTCGTTTAGTAAATATACACGCGAATACTGCATGAGTACTACCGGGTTGGGGAGAAGATTTCTGGAAAGTTCTACGACGTTTAAACATCACGTCTTGGATACGATCCGATTACGCGCTTAAACCACCGCGCTGCTGAAATCCCGATTCTGATCGCTCGGAAGCCGTCGATCGATTTTCTAGAACAGCGACTCGGACAGCGGCGCGGGTTCTACGTTAACGCGCTCGTTCTGATACGTCATCGTTTCCATAGTGACGACTCGTTCGCGAGGAACGCGTACGGCGGAGACGCGCGCCGCAACCGGAGTCTAATATTAAACCGCTTGAAAAGAAAACGCTGACACTGGAGACTCCTTCCACGGACGTAAGGAGACGTTTAGTTGACGTGCATGGAAGGAGTCTCCAGTGTCAGGGCGGAGGAGTTTTTACGCTTTTTGTTGTGTTTTTAACTTTAAAGGTTGGTGAGGGGACGACTGCTTATAGCCGCTGTAACGTTACATCGCAACGTACAACGACGTTAATGTAACCGTAAACGGATAAAAAAAAATAAGAGGGACACTTGAGGACATGGTTTTGTTGAAAAATAGTCCGCTTAGTAACGGTCGTAGTAACGGTAATGTCACTCCGTTACACATAGGGGCACATGTAGGGTAGGGTTGGGTAGGGTAGGGTCACATGACTGCTACTACCGACGGAGGCTGTACGCGTGTTGTTAACCCAATGACGTACCTACCAACCCCCGGAAACGTCTTTTCTTCCACACGTCCTTAAATCGGTGTCTATATTTTATTGCTTGCTTTTGTTTCTCTGGGAAATGAAAAGCGCGAAAGCTTCCTAAAACGTCTCTCTTGTAAAAAAAAAAAAACAAAAGAAAGAAAGAAAGAGAAGAAATAAATAAAATCTCTCATCCCTCAGGATACAATAGATCTTTATGACAGGTTCTATATTACCTGGTGTAATACGGCGTGATCTTTCCAGTCATTTGAACGCACACGGTGCGTAAAAATGACTGACACGAAGGATTCGGATGATGCGAGAGTGTTGCTGAGCCAATCATGTTCGAGTATGTAAATACGGGCCAGCCAATACCCTTCCTGCCAGTTCTCTTACTGTTATAATGATGGGTCAGGAACCAGTGAGAGGACCAAGAACACTATCTCCACCCTTTCATCCACTGCTAATGATAAACTGATTATTTTAAACCTGTAAGGAAAAAATAAATATATAAAAATAAGTGTAAATAAATAATAAATACAGAATGACTATTTAGTGTATATAGTTTAACTT
This sequence comes from Ictalurus punctatus, assembly GCF_001660625.3. Taxonomy (NCBI): domain Eukaryota; kingdom Metazoa; phylum Chordata; class Actinopteri; order Siluriformes; family Ictaluridae; genus Ictalurus; species Ictalurus punctatus. Next base: position 28,988,196 of record NC_030424.2, read on the forward strand.
CCTGTCTTTTCGGACACCCTGTGTATATTCATTTAGTCATTTATTCGTTTATTTGTGTGAAAACCTGTCAGGTATTTCGCCTCAGCGCGCTTCCCGTTTTGTTTTGGTTCCTGCCATGGCTCCGCCCCTGTATTGTGATTGGTTGTTTCCCTCCTGTATCTTCATCGTTCTCAGCTGTTTCTGTTTTCCCCTTGATTAGTATGTCTATTTATTCCCTTGAGTTTTTGTTTTACGTTGCGAAGTACACGCCCAGTACACGCCCAGTACACGCCCAGTACACGCCCGGTACACGCCCGGTACACGCCCGGTACACGCCCAGTAAACACCTGTTTGTCTCTGCAATCAGTGATCACCAACCGTGTGCGATTTGTACTGCCCCAAACTTTCAGCCATGCTCTGAGACTGTCCAGAAACACTAGGGGTGCTGAAAGGGAACTCTTCCTTCAGCACCTTGGCGGCAGTCGAACGAGGAGCATTTTTCTTCTTCTGGGCGCATACTTTTGGTCCGATGTCACATACCTGTTCTGCTTTGAGCCCTCCTGTTGTGTTTACTATTTCTCCGTAGGACATCCTGATGGGGGCCTGTTTTGGGAGGTTCATCCCCTGGTCTACTAGTCACGTCTTCCTGTTCTCCGGGAAACTGTCCTTCCTGTGCGCATTCACCTGTAGCCTTTGTGGTCCTTTGCTCCTCAGCCGCTAAGGGCAGGAAATAAATCTCGGCCTCTGCCGCTGAACTTCCTGAGGTCCAGCAGGCTTTCCTCAGCCACATTTCGGACTCTGCACGGGTGGGTGCACAGGGGAGGTTCTAACTAGAGCGAGCCCAGACGGCCAGCAGGGGCTTTGCGGTGCGAGCAGCAGATAGGGGTACCGGGGGGAGCTTGGGAGGTCCTGGGTGGCTATGGTACATGGGGCGGCTACGGCTGGTTGTCCCCTCTCCGGACAGTTGCTGTTCTGAATGGCAAGGTGGAGGGCTTTGGGGACAGGTGAGGCTTCTTGCTTGCCGGCTCTCCCTGACACATTCCAGAGGTCTCCAGGCTCCTTTTTGGCTCTCCGGCTGTTCTCTAGAGTACCTGGAGATTAAAACTCCATATTTAACAGCTGTTAGAACCTCTTCACAATGTCCCGGCAGGAGGATGCCCATCCTCCTTGTTTTCGGCTGTTCCTTTGACCAGGCAGCCGGCTCAAACTCCGGCAGATATTTTCCATCGTCTGTCCGGACGAGTCTCGGGTTTGCGAGTCGAATAACTCAGCAGGGGTCGGACAGGGGAGCACTGGCGGCTCTGGCAAGATCTTCCGAGACATGCAGCTGTTCTACGACACTCCAAGCCGATGTGAATCTTGCCATTGGTGCTTGATGTTTAATCTCCCACAGCATTCTCAGCTCCATGCCTTTCAGTCCTGCTCTGACACTGTCCAAAACACTCGGGGTGCTGCCATTTCAGCACCCCAGCAAGGAGCGTTCTTCTTCCTTTGGGCCGACGTCGCACTTATTTATACAAACAGTCTGGAAGATACGTAGAACATCATGATAATGGTTTAATCCAAAACCTTAGCAACAGTGTTTAAAGTGGCTGAGAAAACCTGTCCGGAAAACCGATGCCCCGGTCTGGAATGCTCGTTTGTGTTCAGACGTACCCCCTGAAGATCCTAGTGGGTGGAGCTTCCTGAACATGTGCGGGTATGGAGGAGTGGGCTCAAGGAGAAATAAAATTTGGATAAATAAAAATTTCATTTTCCTCTAGGAGAAAAAAAAAAATTATATATTTAAGTTGTAATATGTTCGAATACCCTCGTCTTTGATTTGTCGTCGTTGTTGTTTTTCAAACTCCGATGCCACATATTTCACTCAACCTTGTGCGTTAATTGTCGCTACATATCGACTAAATCCAGATGTGCCGTGTGTTATCATCACTGTATGTAACTAATATTACTGTAATGTTTGAAGATTGAGGTTCATGTTTGCAGCGTGATACTCCAGCTCCAGGTTTTCAGCCTGCCTGTGCATCCGTAGATCAGTCCAACCGTGTGTGTGTGTGTGTGTGTGTGTGTGTGTGTGTACACGCTCCGCTCTGCTCTGCTGCAGTGGAGCCTTAGACGCCGAGCCGATAACTACTCCTCCACGGAGGGCGCCGCATCCTCCCGCGTTTTCCTTTTTTTTTTTTTTTTGCTTTCCGTTTCTTTCGCTCTTGCCCTCGGGGGAAAAAAAAAAAAAAAAGAATAAAAGGGGGAGGTCCTGGATGACAGAGGGAAGATTACAGAAAGAGAAAAGGAGCTTTAAATGAAAATAGGGAGAGAGAAAGAGAGAGAATCCATCCACACCCATGTCTAGCATCGAAACGGAGAAACGCGAACGGACCCACATGTTACCCCTGCTGAACTCCGCTGACAGGTGAGTCGCCACTGGAGGTTTCTTCCCTCCTTCCTTCCTTCCTTCCTTCCTTCTGTTTTCTCCTCATCTTCCACAGCTGGAGCTTTCTCTCCCCCCCCCCCCACCCGACCCCCCCCCCCTTCTCTCTCTGTACAGTATCTCTCACTTATTGTACTTCCTTTGCACTTATGTCTGCCAAACAGGTTAGCGTCAGGAAGCAGGGGGCTCATTTTTCATTTCTAGTACGTGTGTGTGTTTTTATTTTTAAGGTGCGGTACTCGAGTGGAACCGCGGACACCCCGAAGTGTACCGAAACACTGACTACTGAAACGTGAACTTGGTTCTTCGTTAGTCTTCGAATCGCGCTCTCGGAGAGGACCGTGCGAACTTCGGCGGAAGATGCCGTTCGGTCGAGAAAGCGAGTCTGTGTAAAAAATAGATAGATAGATAGATAGATAGATAGATAGATAGATAGATAAATAAATAAATAAATGAGAAAAGAAAAAAAGTGGCTGCGATTTTTCCGACGCAGGGGTTTCGGCGAGAGTGGGTGGGAGAATCGATTCGGCCTTCGCGTACCGTCACTTTGATTTATCCTCTACTTATTTTAACAGTGGTTACAGTACGTGCTGGCGCTCTGCCCGTGTGTGTGTGTGTGTGTGTGTGTGCTGAAATGGTCCGTGCTTTATCTTATAGTATGATTGTGAGAAGGAGCACTGCAGGTCTAAACATTTGCTCTCTCTCCGCAGTGCATCCTCCCCTCTCCTTCTCTCTCTCTCTCTCTCTCTCACACACACACACACACACACACACAGGGTATTAAACTGCCCCTCTGTCAGAGCGTGATCAGTGAAGGCATGACGACAGCGCTTTCCAGGAGAATCCCAGTCCGTATATACGCGTTCCCCCCGTCACCTGCATCATCACTTCTTCCTCGAACGCACTGACGGACTGAGTTCTGAGAAAGTTGGGAAGAAAGATTTCTTCCTCGTCTATAGATAAAAAACAGTTGGCGTTCTTCTCTCGAAAGGATTTACACCGTTGGAACTTTTGCACGTCAGCATTTCCATCCCTCGCACTCTGACTTGACTCATACCCACACGAGTGTCAGGTTAAACTCGGCAATTACGGCGTCAGCGCTACTGTCCACGAGGTCGCGAGCTCAAATCCAGAGAGCGTGATCCGGCTTTGTGCTCGGGTTTGAATTCCGCCCCGCTTGTACGTTTCTCCGGATAAAAAAACGTCAGGCGCGTGGCCGACGTGGGGTCGGACCGAGCACTTGAAAATATACCGCAGTGTACAGTATGTGGGGGGTGAAAAAATGGTCGACTCTAAAACGGCTCCTATAGCCGATCCTCTGTTACGGTGAATCCAGGCAGGTCATCAGGGAAGTGAACAATTTTCACAGACTTTCACAGATTTATTTATTTATTTCTCTTAATCTCCCCCGTCTCGGCTTGCCGAAACGAATGGCCGACGAAAACGGAACGTCTGAAGACCGTTCCGACAGACGGGTATGCGTTTATTCCTAGCGCAAGTGCAAAAGAAAACAGAACAAACGCCGCATGTGGGTCCCTCTGGGATTTGGCGATCGCGGAAATGAGCGCAAACTCTCGACGGTATTCCGAGGAGCTTGCGACTCTTCAAGGTTACCGCGGATTTCCCACGGATTTGGGCATGTCGTGTGACGTCATCGCGATGCACGTCTGGTCAAAGCCCTCGTCGATGATTCACGTGGGTCGAACACGAGTACGTTTACATTTACGCCATTTGGCAGATGCCCTTATCCAGAGCGACGTACGTTTATCTCGTTTATACGACTGAGGGTTAAGGGCCTCGCTCAAGGGCCCAACAGTGGTAGCTTGGCAGTTCTGTGGCTTGACCTCCTGACCTTCTGAGCAGTCACCCAGAGCCTTTAACCGCTGCCCAGCTAAAAGGTCTCGTTTACCAACAAACGTCACTGCGGAAACGATTTTGCAGGACTGCGATTTCGCCAGTTCACGTAGTTTTCCACAGAAAAAAACTCTCCAGTCGAGTCGCAAATTTAAAACGAATAAAGCCGCAGCAAAATCTGGCGTCTTTGGCCGCAATGTCAACTGTAAAACCCAGTTGATCCATAACTTCTTAAGGCAGTGATTAGATGGTCAAGTGGGCACGATTATGGTTCTTCAGGAAAATACAGGGTTGATGACTGCTGCTGTACAGTGTACAGATAATCTTCGCGAACCTCTCTTGCAGAGAGCCCCGCCCCTAAAAAACGACCACACACTCGATCGTTCCAGGATGCGACCACGGTGTGAAAACGCTCTGGATGTCCTCGCAACTCTGGCGCTTTTATATAGCCGATGTTTTTAGGTAATGCCGTGAGTTCTAGAGAAGCGCATAGGGAACGCGAGGAGATTGATATCACGGTGGATTGCGTTCGAGAGTATAATGACAGGTTCTCACGAGTTCTAGATGGAGTGACTGATCCACCTGTATATCCGCTGAGGCCAGACGGTGGCTCTGGACGTCTACAGAAGTGCGTAAGCTCCCTTCCTGTTACTGGTAGGGAACATGTGTGCCTCACACCGTGTCCAGTGGTGAACGAGTGTGTAATCAATCGTGTCATTCTCAAAGATGTACCAGTTGTGTGTCTGTGCATGTTATTGTATAGTTGCTATTCGAGAGCACTACTATCGAGTCTGAAATAACGATAGCGAGCGTGCACCCCGAGTCTGCACACGGACCTTTCCATGATTAGCTGCACTTCACCGCGAACGCTGATGAGCGTCTGTGCTTTTCCGCCACATAATGAAAACGCTAATCAAAGGAAACCGTAAATTAATCGAACGCGCAAAAACAACCGACCCGGCTCGGGCTACATTACGCTCGGTAATTCATCAGGGTATCCGCTCGACACTAAAAATAGCACCGTTAGTGTAAATGTCAGTTAGCACAGATCAGATTAGCCATGGTTTAGCTCTATGGGTTACTTCGGTAGTCATACATACTGTCGGTTTTGACCTAAATGTGAACTTATGAACTTATTTCCTCACTCTGACGGAGGAATATTTTGACTTATCAAAGTATGGCGTCATTCCTATGTTCCCAGGGTCCTATCTTCCGCAGATTTATATACGACACGTACTGTGATGAACACACAACAAAGGGTCCTATTCCCAGGGTCCTATGTTCCCCAGTTTAATATTCTGTTAACACACAGTAAGTAGACTTTTCTTAAACATTAAGCTTACTTTAAGGAAGCTGTGACATTTTGTTTGTTTCTTTCCCTCAAGTCTAGGCCTGTTATATCGAGAGCTGTGTGGAAGTGCTGGGGAAGAGACGAGTTACAACAATAGCCCGTGTCATATTAAGCGAATACAGACCATGTTTTTCAGAGTCGCGTTATGTAGAGCTGGGGAGCATACGACCCTTTATCACGTGTTCTTGACGTGCCATATAAATCTGGGGAACTTAGGACCCTGGGAACATACAGTGATATATGCTCCCCGTAGCATCAGCGTAGGCCGCAGCTCAGCTTGATTACATCTCAAGAGTGTGCGTGAGACTGCCAAACGTGAAAGTGTGTGCACACGTCAAACACAGTAGGGTCCGCGCTTAAGGCTGATGTCCACCTTGGCTGCGCTCGGTGGTAATCACGCCCGTGTGTTGACCCAGTGCCGACGTTGGCATTCGGCTCGTCCGGCTGTATTCTCCGTTCTCCTGTCGTCATGCTAAGATGATTGGATTTTCCCAAGTCATGACCTCATAAGACTGATTAAATGTATCTGTTCGTCATCGTCGTCGCGGGTCAACCGTTTTGATCAACGCCCACTTAAGCTGTCGGTCAAATCCACAGCGAGTGGAATCCGAGTTCGCCGGAATCTTCCAATCGGATCTTTGGACTTACTGGAAATGAAATGGTTTGGATTGAACTTTCAGCAATCGAGTGAAATGCAGCATGGAAGTGTAACCCTGCTTTTAACCCTTTCGTGCATAGTGGACAGTCTGTGGAGGAATCATCAAAATAAGATGGAAATCCCCTCCAAATCACTTGAGAGGATTATTGTTAATTAACCTAAACTTCTGTAGTTCTCGAGACTGTTTGTTGTTCTCAATCTTTACCTTCTAGATAAAAGAAAAAACGTAAATAACAATAAAAGTGTAAGTAAAGATGTTTTTGTGCGAGACTTCACTGAATGCCTTAGAATTTTTGGTTGATTTTTGTTTGTTTTAAACTAGCGGGTTTTTGAGAAATCTGCATGACATATTTTGACCTGAATCTTAAAATCTTGGAGAATCTTGGCGATAGGATGATGTATTATTTGTTTGTTAATTTTACCTTAAGGGCAATCCATTTCCTTTTTAATATTGATATTCGTACATCATGCGATTTTCATCGATGGCTTAGAGGTTGGCATGTTTGCCTCACTCCTCCAGGGTCAGGGGTTCGAT
>NC_030424.2:28997500-29010000 GCF_001660625.3 Ictalurus punctatus
AGCTCAAAGGAGCTTAAAGTCATTGTTAGCACACTCTGTTGCCCGTAATCCAAATAGTGAACACAACCGAACCGTTTCTCGCGGTACACCGGCGTTTCCTTCTGCCGGCGCAACGGAAATCGGCTTATCGGACATTTTCGATCAGGATAAACAGATGAAATATTTTATCGCCACGAGTCTGCTAGACGCTGTTGGGTTTCTGTGTGTCGAGTACCGCGACTGCCGGTGAGCAGGGCGATGGGAAAGGGGAGGGGAGTGAGCCCTCTGCTGGGCAAACAGTTCACACTTCTCCACAATAACACTGGGACAGAGAGAGTAAAACACCATGTACAACTGCCACAATAAAATGCGAAAATTTAAACCTAGGTAAAACAAAAACGACGAAAAAATACTTTCGAAAAACTCACTCAAATTATTAAAGTCCAGAGTGTCTAGTTTCATATGAGCCATGAAAGCAATACTGACTGCGTTTACACGGACGGCGGTAATCTAATTACAGACCTTATTCTGAATAAGACGATATTCTGATTAAGGCGTTTACATGAGTGGCTTTTAGAATACTCCTTTCATGTTCCTGTTTTGCGTGTTATAGAACGTAGATGGATTAACGGCACACGTCGTTACGTCCCCACGTCACGCCGTCCGACGTCCCTCCAGAATCTCACGTATCGACGTACAGTTGGTCTTCGTTATGGGACCGTATACAGTTCTGGGTGTTTTTATTTTTAATATTACGAACACTTCAAGTGCGGTTAATTATCTGTCGTGCTGTACGTGCAAATAGACGACTGCTTGAAGCCGTGAGCTGCGTCCCAAACCGCGTACTTACCGTCTATATAGCAGCCGAGATACGTGTATATCTCCTACTATATACTGTAGCAGGTAAGTACGCGGTTTGGGACGCAGCCGTGCTCTCTCGTCCGCCGTCAGACGGTCGAGCGCCGCCGTGTGTGTACGTGTCTTGTCGCACAGTGCGGTGAAAACTCCCACACGACGTTAATAGTGTGATTAAGGTGTGTACACGTCTGCGACTAAAACAGGAATACTCCACACGTCTTAATTCCGTTCGTGTTTACTCCGAGTACGAGTTTAATCGGATTAAGGTCGTCAATAATCTCTGTTTACATGCTAGTTTCTTAATCAGAGTATCGTCTTAATCCGGTTCGTATCGGATTATCGTCGTCCGTGTAAACGTACCGACTGTGGAGTGTGACATCACAAATAAATTCGATATTGAACACGGCTCAGTTTAGCTCACGTTAAAAAAACAAACCAATCACATGGCGTGTTCGATTCGCTTCTTGCAGAGAAGCGAATCGATTCAGAGTCGATTACTGAATCGACTTACCGAGTCGATTCAGAGTCAAATCACACAGAGAACAATTCACTCAGATAGTCTCCAGATAGACATGAGCGTGACTGCTGTGTCCTGATCCGCCTGACGAACCGCACCGAGGTGGAGAACACGCCAGGGTTCGATTCACGTGCAGTCGACGCCGCATACGCGGAAGCGGCCATTATAGAACAGGAGCAGAACTATTTAAAAAAAAAAAAAAAACGTAGGACGTGGAAACATGCGAGAATCACCGCATGACAAAAAGGCGATACAAAGGTGTATTCACTTCAGTGATGTATAGTACTTTACAAATATAGAAACTTTTCAAAACGACTGTGCACCTTTAACACATGGTCTGTCCTCCTTATGCTGCCTACAGAAGGGGGCACGGACGGGCTTTTATCCGAGGAGTGTAATTAGCGGCCCAAAATTGCAGCCCATCTGGCAGCTGCCTCCTGAATGGAGCTCAAGGTGTGTGTTAGGAGTGAGTGCGTGTTAGTGTTTGAGAAAATGAGTAGTTCTTGAATTTGTAAGAAAAATTACAGAGCCCGATCCCCCCACCCCCCACCCCCCCCAAAAAAAAAAAAAAAAAAAAAAAAAACCCCGACAGAGCTGTGCGAAAGGACCTCGCTTTTTGGAATTCTCGAAGTATCCAGGTAATGAATTCAGCTTTTCTCTTGGTATCTCACTTTGGTGTATTATAATTATTATTATTTTTTAAATCTCTCTCTCTCCTTGCTGTTTAAATTCCTCTTCACTTCGACTGTATTGCACAGGGATGCGCTGCTCTTGTTGCTATGGAGACGTAGCTAGGCAGCGGAGTCTGCGATTCTTGCATCGCTCTGCATACGTGCCAAGCGACGAAGGAGCTTCTCGGGAGTGTGTGTGTGTGTGTGTGTGTGTGTGTGTGTGTGTGGGTGGGTGGATAGTTGAAGGACTGCGTGAGTGTGTTTGTCAGCATGCGGCGCATGTCTTAACGAGGACAAGAAAGAGATGTAGACGGGGGATGCAGGTGAGGGAGAAGGTGTGGGTGGAATAGCTGGAGTCACTTCCTTTCACATGCTGCAAAAAAAGATGGAGAGAGAGAGAGAGAGAGAGAGAGAGAGAGAGAGAGAGAGAGAGAGCAATAAGGTGTGGATGGGAGAACAGTTCGAATCACACTTCCCCTCACACATTGAGAGAGAGAGAGAGAGAGAGAGAGAGAGAGAGAGAGAGAGATGTGTGTGTGTGGGTGTAGATGTAGAAACAGACCGCAAAGCTTCAAGCATGTTTTTTTTTTTTTTCTTTTCTTCACAGCGCGATATTCATCCTAATGAAGCCAAGAAATCTCCGCAATATCACGCAATTACCGTCTTTCGTCACTGCGGGGAATTGAACGAGAAATAAATACGATGTTAAACTTATATTACGTAACGCAGATGACTGCAGGCCTGCGATTTGGCGTGTAATTGCTATAAACCGCATTTCTCGATAAGCAACAGTAATTCGGAGGACGACAAAAAAACACCCCTCAAAATATGCGGCTACGAAAGTGGGAAAAGTGAACGGCCGACCTGACGCTCATACTCATACACCCTGATCGTAGCTTTCTCTCTCGCTCTCGCTCTTCACTCGCTCGCTCGCTGTCCTACACCAGATTCCAGGATGTTGGCTCGCTGCACGGAGATGCTGCCTAAGGGAGGGAGAGAAGAAAGCTAAGGAACCGAGATTGATAGGGGAAAAAAAAGCTAAGAGTGGGAGGAAAGCAACACAGAGAGAGAAAGAGAGAGAGAGAGAGAGAGAGAGAGAAACTGTGTGACAGATGGCCCTGACCTCCACTGTGTTCTTGGTCAGGCGCTCAGAGGAATAGCGAGGGTCACAGTGGTATCAGAAGCTGACCAGTGCACCTTCCTCATCCTCCTCCCTTCTCTGCAAGATCAGATCGGCCTCCAAATTTTCGTTCGGGAACGGAAAGATCGTGAAACTCTTTCGAACGAGAATTAGGACCCGAGGAGTTCGTGAGGAACGATTCTCAGCACTGCACTACGGTTATGTCCGAAGCTACATTTCTGAAACAGTTTTATCTTGCGTTCTCTAACGAACCGTTGGTTCCTTGGGTGAAAACACGCCTAAAGCTTCTTGAGATCCTGGGAACGTCGGTCAGTCGCAGGAAAAGTTGCGCAGTCGAAAGTGCACCCGCTGTATAAACGATGACAGCGAGAAAAATAACTGACGATGCGCATCGGGCGAATCTGTGGGAATCATTATGAATTGTATTCATTTATTCGTCGAATGCAATTGCACCATTTGAACACTAGAGGTCCGAATCTGCACAACCCACAGAGTTAAAATATATAGAGTGCATGCTAACCGATTGCTCTGGACCACAGCGACATGCGTTATAGGTTATACGGTTACGTGAGCATGTCATGACAGTTAAAATGCTGTGGTTTAAGAGTAGCTTTTAAACGACACCAGCCAGACGGCGCTATGATCTACGCTGCCTGAGGAAGACGCGGTAAAGACGGCCACTTTAGCCGACCTTGGAGCTCTATTTTCGGTTAAAATGATGCCTCAGACGCTGCTACAGAGCTCACTATGTTTCAGTCGATCGTGAGGTGAATACAATAATACAACACAGACAGTAAAATGCGAATGTTATATACTGACTTACACTGCTGGTCAAAAGTTTGTACACCCTGCTCATCTGGACGTTTCTTCATTTCTCCTGCTTTATATAATAATACAGAAGAGAGACCTGGAATTATACAGTGACTGAGGAAATTCCTGATGTTCCTGATGAAGCTTCTCAACCCGCTCCATGATAGAACTTCACCCGGGAGGGTGTTTGAAATAAAGTTTTTCCCAAGACAAATTTAAACCGCAAACCTTTATTTAAAGACAACGGGGAAAAAAACCCCCACAAAAACTATGTAATCTAGTGTGTCTAAACTCTTGACTGGTAATGTACAGGATAATACCGAACGAGATGAAAATAGCAAACATTTAACTTTATGATTTTTCTTTTTAGATTAATATGAAATCGAACACGTTCCCTACGATCTCGCCGCCACCTCGTCTCTTCCTAAAACAGCAAGGTTTATACCTATTCCTTACATAATGTGGTTGTTAACTGGGGTGGGGGGGGGGGGGGGTGGGGGGGGGGGTGGGGGGGTTTGATAGAATATACCAAAAAGGATCTGACAGGAAATTACAGAGAAACCAAAAAATCCACGCAGGAACACAAGGATACCTTCTTAAGTAAACAACACAATCAGCTAAATGTGTGCCTGTGCATAATTTGTGTCTAAACATGGTTAAAAATAAAGCCGTTCCAGATAAGAACACAGAACATAAGAGCCTACCGAGGACCTTCAGCGTCTGATGAATCAGGACGCGAACGCAAGTGAAGGAAAAAAGTGAAGGCAGGGCGTCAGATCACACGAGTGATGAAGCGAGCCGGTATTCTGCTTTTTTGAATGAGAAATCGTGTTACTACGATGCATTTTTTTTTTACTCTCGGAGTCATTTTTAAATCTGCGGGTGCGTACTATGAAGCTTGAGCCTGAGCCAAAATGTCTTTACTGGTAATAGTTTCTATTCTTTTTTTTTCGAAAGAAAAACCGAGCCATCGTTCTCGGCGTTTTCAGCACCGATCGTTCTTTTTCGAAACCTTTGTTTTCTTTTTTTTTTTTTTTTTTGGTGTCTAAACAGGAAGGACAATCATCCTCAACCTGAATAGCAAACCATTCTTCCTCCTGGAGTAACAGGTACAGTCTGTCAGCAGAAACAAACGTTTTTGTTTTTTTTTATTCCCATGAGCGGTTTTCGGAATTCTTTCCGTCTGGCCACCGCTCGGGCGCTGAGATCTCGGTTTTAAAATAAATAAATAAATAAATAAAAGGAAAGAATGTACAGTAGCCTGAGCGGCACAGTGAGTCTGGAATTTTGTAAGTAAGGAAGGAAACACACCGGGGGAATGCTGTTGCAGGGAAACGATCCGGGATTTCGCGATCGCCGGAATGAACGCGGAATCAAGCAAGCGCCACGATATTCGGAGGAAGGTGCGATTTTTAAAAAGGAACACGGATTTCCCACAGATCTTGGGCCGAGAAGCGTCTCCTTTCGTAAACGATAAATAAACATCTCCGTACAGAAACCGCCGCCGACCGATAGCTTCACCTTTCATCTCGTAGACATCGCGGTATCGAGTTGCGGTGCTTGCTGGCCCCGCCCCCTAACTTAGCATCACTGCGTCGTATAGCTGAATTGCAATCTTTAAATCCAACTTCCGTTATCGTTACTGCTTCCACGCTAGGCTTCTCGACGCAACTCATGATTCGGATCGTTGAGCGTTTCTTCTCTTGTAACTGTGCTAGCAATAACGACGCACGTCGTGACACACGACCGCTGCCGTCTCACGGTATAAATTAGCATGAGAATCGCTAAACACGTCACACATCCCGCGTGTTTTCCTTCCTGCGGCTCTTCGTGATTCTGCGTTTGAGATGCCTGGTAGTGATGACGTCTCGTGATCTGTGGGGAGGACATTTATTTTGTATTTGTATTTTTTATAAACGCAGAAGCTCGGTGCAGAGCAGCTCATCGGGACTCTTTATGCTAACCGTCGCCGTCTTCCTGGTCTTTCACGTCTTGCCGGAAACAAACGCTAAACACGATCGCCTCTATTAGAGATCCTGGTATTTATTTTGGGGACAGTAGCACGCTGGCGAGCTCTTTGGCTGCGTTCCCATTTCAGAGCCTCCTCCTCTCCAAGATGGCATGCGATGGGTGCCAGATGCATGCTGGGAAATAAGAGGCCGAGCGGTTAGCAGCACGGGGTAGCAGGAGCACAGAGAGCAGCACATGGCCCATTTTGTTAGTGAATATCGTGTTGATGATGTTAACCATACAAACAGGAAGATGTCTGATACACGTCAGGGTGCCTGGTGCATGCTGGGAAATAAGAGGCGGAGCGGTCGGATGCGAGGGGTAGAAGGAACACCATCACACCACTGCGCCGTCGGTTGTTTTTCTCGAACGGCACGACTCGAAGCGTTCTATTCCTTACTTATTAGCTTTTCGGGAAAGATTATTGCCTTTAACAGTTCTTATCTTGCCCCGTCTTCCATCTCACACTGTCTATCACCTGCGTCCTGTCTCCTCTTCAGGAACATTTGAATTAATCATGAATAATGACTGACATGGATTCAATTAACGTTTGACGAATTAGCATAGAGGTTCATCAGTCTGGCCGTTTTTTTTTTTTGTTTTTTTTTTAATGCGCATTTCATAACATCGTGCTCATAGAGCAAATCTGCATTTCCGTATCTTTCATCTAGGAGATGCTCCGGCCAAAAAGAAAGTGATTCATCGATTATGAGCAAAATGAAATGAAAATCAGGACGGATATGAGCACATCACTCAAAAAAAAAAAAAAAAAAAACCCCCAGCACCGACTTAACGAGTGGCGTATTAACTACAGAAGTGTAATTAGAGGCAGTGGTGCAGATTCGTGTAGCGACTCAGCGGCGTTCTTTCTACATGAGGACGATTCGGATGAAGGATTTGTACATGTGTATATATCTCCATAATCCATATAATACTTGAAATAAGGGTGGGCCATACTAAAAAAAAACAAACAAAAAAAACGTCAGTATGATATTTTGAGACATTTCAATTATACACGATATGTAAATACGCACCGTCGTTCCCCCGGATGATTCCGGGTTCCCTTCCGAGTCCGGTTCATCTCGAGGTTTCTTCCTCGTATCATCTTACGGTGTTTTCCCTCGCCACCGTCTCCACCGTCTCGCCCGATAGGGATAAACTCACACGCTTAAAATCTCCATCCTGTGTTTATATGTTTCTGTAAAGCGTCCATTGTTAAAAGTGCTATACGAATAAAGTTAGAAAAAAGGACTAGCCGGAAAAAAGATTAGCGTCGCATTTACGGCATTTGGAGACTCCTTTATCCAGAGCGACTTACGTTGATCTCATCTATACAACTGAGCAGTTAAGGGTCTTGATCAAGGGCCCAGCAGTGATAGCGCTGGGATCTGAACTCACAACCTTCCAATCTTAACCAATGAGCCCCCACTTCCCTGCATACCCCAAGGCTAGGGTTAGGGTTAGGGATAGGGTTAACCCCAAGGCCACGTGTAGCAGAATATATTTATGTATTATTAAAGAAGGGATGTTGAGCAGTGTTTCCAATACCACCACCAAAACACACACATACACTATGTGGCCAAAGTTCTGTGGACACCTGAGCATCACACCCATATATGAGTCTTCCCAGACAATTTCCCTTTCACATAATCTTTCTTTGCTGTAAGATTATAATTTCTCTTCACTGGAACTAAGACGCCCAAACCTGTTCCAGCATGCCAGTGCCCCTGTGCACAGAGCCAACTCTGTGAAGACGTGATGTGTGAAGGTTGGAGTGAAAGAACTGGAGTGTCCCGCACAGAGCCCTGACCTTTCTATTAATTTCGTTATTATAAAAAAAAAAAAAACAGTATCATTTCCGCTCTCGCGGCACGCTGGCTGAACACCATTGTCCTAGTGGTAGTTCCGAGTTTAACCTTCGCGTTCATTCAAAATAATGACCCTGTTATCAAAGGCAGTTGAAGAAACGCCACTGTATGATTCGTGTATTGAATTATTACAGGGGAAACCAGCCAATCCTTAATTTCACACTCCATCCAGCACGGTCATTTCGCACGGAACACGGCATCCGCGATCAAGAGCGTTTTATAGATGAATGCGGTTTCGGTTTTCTAAAGAAGAAAGAACGGTCAGTTTTAGGTAATGTACTCTTGAATAATAAGTATGGACTGGGTATTCGTACGGAAAAACAGAAAAAGAAACAGTCGCTAGATCACGCCTCTGCACATCGCGGATGTTCAGTGACTTGTATTAGAGCTGACACAGATAGAGCATCCTCATGAGTTCCACCTGTTCTTTCCCTGGGGATGATCATCTCTTTCGTCTTCTCTTTAGTTACACCTACCTACTCTCTCAATCTCTCTCACTCTCTCTCAATCTCTCTCTCGCTCCCTTGCACATCTGAGATTAAAAGATTCACTATGTTTCATACAGCAGTGATGGCTCAGTGGGTAAAGTTCTGCGCTAGTGACTGGAAAGTTGTGATTTTAAATCCCTCGAGCAAGGTCCACAACCTCTACCTGCTCAGCTTTGGGCTTAGACTGGATTCTACCTCACTTAAGTCGCTTTGAATAAAAACATCTGTCAAAGGAATGAGAAATAAGCCAGATTTACTGAGGCAGAACTCAGAAAGAATGGGAGGATGAAAAGAAGGAGAGAATAAAGACAGAGAGAGAGAGAGAGAGAGAGAGAGAGAGAGAGAGAATTGGGAGAGTTCCCTTGTTTATAAAGGAGCACTGATATGAATGACCAGAGGGCAAATACTCCCTGATAGATGGTCCAATAAGATGTAAGATTGTTCATCCATAAAGGGGCACATCTGTCTTCAGGCCTCACACACACACACACACACACAAACATTCAAAGAGCTGTCAATGAGAAAACAGACTTGGACCCGTTTGCACAACTTGAATACTTGTACAATATGCTTAAGGCACTCCTTGCAAGAGGAACTGAGGTGGTGGGGGACCTCACAGAGACTGCAAGAAATTGTTTGTTCACCACTCCACACAGACTGCTTTTGGCTACGTGCCAACTCGGACACCTAAAGAGGCTACACAAGGGTCGTTCTTGGCAACTTGACCGCTTAGGCCACAGGGTCATGCATTATAGGATGGGAAAGGGGCCATATAGGTTGCAATTCCTCGTGCTCCTTTTGACAACTTGATCACATGGGAGCTTGTCACACATACAATATGGACCTCTCTTGGCAACCTGAACACCTGTGCACCTAGGACAACATTCCAAAACCCCTTTGGCAACCCAACTATTCTTGCACAGAGGGCATCTAGACACAGATCACCATAAGTAGCTTGGCCACTTGGGTACCTAGTGCATAGGTATATGCCCTTTTTTATTTATCACATGTGAACCAAAGACATTGACCCTTTATGGCAATGTTACTACCTGTGCTAACTTGATCTTTTGCGCACCTGTGGTACTGCTCCTTTTGACAACTTGACAAAACGCACTTACATATGGGCCCCTTTTAGCAACCTGATCACTCGACCATCGCAAACCATGACACCGTTATATCTTGAGCACCTCTTGACAACTAGAATACAAGTATCTCATGGGATCTCTATTAGTAACCTGGCTACTTGTGTACTTGGGGCATTCAAATTGAGTCCTCTTGTCACTTTGACCACCAGTACACCTAGGGCACATGCACATACAGATTCCAATTAGTAGCTAGGACACTTGGGTACTTAGGGCATAAATGCCATATATATGCATGCTTTTTGGTAAGTTTATGACTTGTACACCCGGGGCACTGCCCCATTAACTGTTTGACCACTTGTGCACTTACATATGGACCCCTTTTGGCGACCACTAGTACACCTAGTGCATCTTCAAAACTCTATTAATAGCTTGACTACTTGGGTACCTAGAGTGTATATACCTATATACTGTATGTTCCACTTGCCCACTGGCAACTTGATCATCTGCCCACCTGGGGCAACAAACACATTACTTTTGTACCATGAGTGCATCTTGGCCCCTAGACCACAAGTATCTCCAGGGCACACCATTCCCTATCAGTAACCCCCAAGTTACACATCTTGATCACTTGTGCATCCACAGCTCCAGACTGAAACCCTTCTTGGAACCCTGACCACTATTGCACATAGAACACCTACAGACAGATGTTAGGGGCAGTGGTAGCTCAGTAGACTCCTGATCGGAAGGTTGTGAGTTCTAATCCCAGCACTAGCAACCTACCACTGCTGTGACCTTGAGCAAGGCCCTTAACCCTTGAGCAAGGCCCTTAACCCTTGAGCAAGGCCCTTAACCCTTGAGCAAGGCCCTTAAATGTTAGTAGGTTAGTATGTCGGGTACCTAGGGCATAAATATATGTACACTGTATGTCTTTTCTCTGCACCTACAGCACTGCCCCTTTTGGCAATTGTGCACAAAGGGCATCCAAAAGAAAATCCATATTAATAGCTTGACCACCTAGGGGATGCATATATCAACTCGGTAACTTGATCAGTTCCCAAGGCACTAACCGTTTTAGCAACTTGAACACTTGCACATCTATGGCAGCTTTACCACAAGTGCGCTTAGGGTAAACTGGTGCACCTAGAGCTCCTGTAGACATATCTCTATTAGTAAACTGGCAACTTGGGTATCTAGGGCATACATGTGATTGCCTTCTGGCTGCTTGGCCAGTTGAGCTCCAAGGGCATTCATCTCAACTCCTTCTGGCAGCCATCTATAGCACATGACAATAACCCCTTGTGGTCCATAACAATGACATGTAATGACTTATAGGTGTTAGAATAATCATTTCATCTACAGTCTCAGCTATGAAGCAAAGTTGAATGGACGGTAATGTGGTGAAAAGCATATGATTAAGGCAGTGTGTGTTTCTTGGTTGGTTATGCAAAGGGAAAGTGAATTTGCTCCTAGTACACATCCAAAAGAAAAGTGATTTCCCTCAACAGCCCTACAGCAAATGAGTGACTCAGACATGCTCATAATGGCCACACACACAGCATGCACTCATTTTCTTCCATTCTGCATTTAAGCACCTGGTCCTCACACACTCTCTGCCCCCCACCTGCTTTGCATCGTCTTTGATGTTTTGATCAGCGGGAGAATAGGATTGGACAAGATAGAGGAATAAAAACAAGCCAGAGAGAACATGCTGCCATGAACATATGAAGAATTCTACAGAGGCGTGCAACTCGTCTGTGCAGTGAACTAGATTTGATATTTATTCTCTCGATGCAAGATCGAGTATTGCGATTCGTGATGCTTTATGCGCATGACGATCTCACTGAGATTCTTCATAGTATAATTACCTTAACACGTCCAGTGTGTAGGTGGTATGTGTGAGGGGACGCAGTTGTGGAAATTACCGGCTAATGTGCCGTTTTGGTTTTTTTTTTCTTTTACCTAAGCAAACACAAAAGAGCAAACTAATAAAGACTGAAACAAAGTCATCACACTTTGGGATCGTGACGGTCTCCCATCGATCTGTCCTTACGAAGCACTAACTGCTCTAATCAATGCTCGTGCTATCAGCTAATAAGACCTTCTGTGCGGGGTAAGGTTCTGTGAGCAATTAGCTAGAGTGTCTCATGGCTTTTTAGCTCAAATGTTATTCCAAAAGTAGAAGAAGTGATGCTTTGTAGTCTAGAATTCCGTGCGGGAGAATTTGGCATGGTGGAAAACGTCGGACTTTACACAGTATTACCTACCATTAGCATATTGCCGTGTTTATATGAAAATCTTTAATATACCTCAAGTGTTTGATGGAATTTTTCAGCTGTAAGTCATTATAATTTGAAACATAAACCCGGTATACTCAGTTCCGAGTTTGGTTGGAAAAATCCTCAAATATCCCCAAATTCCGACTCGTTTTTCTCAGTTGGAAGCTGAAAACGTGAATACAGTATTAGAGCCAGACAATTTCCATTCATCTTCTGTACCACTTATCCTACACAGGGTTACAGGGAGCCTGAGGCCTGTCCCAGGGGACTTGGGGCATAAGGGCACCCTGGACGGGGTGCCAACCCAGCGCAATCGCAGGGCAATTTGGAAATCAGCCTACCTACAACGCATGTCTTTGGACTAGAGGTGGAAACTGGAGTTTGCATGAGGAGAACGTGCAAACTCTGTGTACACAGGGCGGAGGCGGGATTTGAACCCCCAACCCTGGAGGAACTATGCGAGCGTGCTAACCACTAAGCCCGGATGACGCGATATATCGTCTGTAACCCGTCACTCTCGTGTAATTGTGATATGATTTCCGGCAGGTTCTCTGTTTTTCTCCCACCTCTCCTACACATTCCAATAGGTAGACTCCACCTGTTAAATTTCCCCTAGGTGACTCATCAAGGCCCCTAATGAGTGTGTGAACATGTGATGGATTGGTGTCCCAACCAGGGTGTATTCCTGTTTTGCACAGTGGTTCTTGGGATAGTTTCCAGATCCATCGCTACCACCAAGCTGAAGGTCTTCTATAAGACATACGATGAAGATTCTGGTTGTCCAAGATGGCCGCCTC
>NC_030424.2:29015000-29025000 GCF_001660625.3 Ictalurus punctatus
GAGGTTCCTCTATAAAAAAAAACATCTGATACTGGAGGTTCCTCTATAAAAAAAAAACATCTGATACTGGAGGTTCCTCTATAAAAAAAAATATCTGATACTGGAGGTTCCTCTATAAAAAAAAACATCTGATACTGGAGGTTCCTCTATAAAAAAAAAAATCTGATACTGGAGGTTCCTCTATAAAAAAAAATATCGGATACTGGAGGTTCCTCCATAAAAAACATCTGATACTGGAGGTTCCTCTATAAAAAACATCTGATACTGGAGGTTCCTCTATAAAAAAAACATCTGATACTGGAGGTTCCTCCATAAAAAACATCTGATACTGGAGGTTCCTCTATAAAAAACATCTGATACTGGAGGTTCCTCTATAAAAAACATCTGATACTGGAGGTTCCTCTATAAAAAACATCTGATACTGGAGGTTCCTCCATAAAAAACATCTGATACTGGAGGTTCCTCTATAAAAAAAAAAACATCTGATACTGGAGGTTCCTCTATAAAAAAAACATCTGATACTGGAGGTTCCTCTATTAAAAACATCTGATACTGGAGGTTCCTCCATAAAAAACATCTGATACTGGAGGTTCCTCTATAAAAAACATCTGATACTGGAGGCTCCTCTATAAAAAACATCTGATACTGGAGGTTCCTCCATAAAAAACATCTGATACTGGAGGTTCCTCTATAAAAAAAAAAACATCTGATACTGGAGGTTCCTCTATAAAAAAAACATCTGATACTGGAGGTTCCTCTATAAAAAACATCTGATACTGGAGGTTCCTCTATAAAAAACATCTGATACTGGAGGTTCTCTATAAAAAACATCTGATACTGGAGGCTCCTCCATAAAAAACATCTGATACTGGAGGTTCCTCTATAAAAAACATCTGATACTGGAGGTTCCTCTATAAAAAAACATCTGATACTGGAGGTTCCTCCATAAACGTTAAAGAATAAACTAAATAAACATCTCCTTACAGAAAATTTACCCATATCGATGATTACACACCCTTTTCAATCCATTTAGGTGAAACATCTTGACATTCAAGTCCCTGTATGCATCGTTACTATAGAAACGCTAACATACTAGAGTGAGCGCAACCTTCCGACCAATCAGAATTCAACTCGGAGTTCAGCAGCACGTTCTGTCGACGCAGTTCCGCGGGTCTAATGAAAACATCACGCTGACTTAACCAGAGGAAAGCGCTAAGGTCAGATCGGCGTGCTGGAAAGCGTAGTGGAACACAGCCGCACACCTCTCACTCTATATACACAAATATTGCTGTTTATTTAACCAAACGAATCATTAACTCAGCGAGACAGCGCAAGACGCCGCCGCAGCCGTGATTCAGCTTCCGTTTAATTATGCAGATTTATCATAAAACAACACCGCGGCATTAGAGAACACAGACAGGCCTTGTAGGTAATTGAATAATCGTTTTGAAAAGCGTTTCAGTGTTTGGTTAACATTTCTGTGCGAGTTCTCCGTCAGGTCGGTCTGAGGTCCTGAAGGAGGCGGCCGTGGGAGATCCCGGGAAACAATACGAAGGTTTCGCCTGCGAAAAAAGCTGCAGCACGCTAATCAGCTCACATTAAAAACCCACAGCGTGCACTTAACCCCATGTACCCGCTGAACGCTAGCTACTGTGCACATCTATAGTCCACATCTACAGGCTGGAATTCTATAACCTTTTGAATCGTACGTACTTATTCATTTAACGTTTAAAATAAAAGTCATAAACGATCACGAGAAGGAATATGCTCGTACAGGTAGGATAAAATGTCGAGGGAGGTTGACCCAAACCCTGACCCTAACCCTAAGAGTCTGTATTTTAGTCATTGTTTATTATGCTTATTAGATATTTTTTGTATGAATATCATTTGATTTTTAAATGAATAACTCTAAATTCTAAACTTTCCCCTCGCCATTCCCTCGAATCCAAACGATTCACTTTGACTCAGATTCAGTGCCTCATTCCTTGCCATATTTCCGAGCAGTGAATTAGAGTTTTAAAAGGACGTTTTCACCCGTACACCCGCTTCAGTTAACGTTCACTCGATTACGTGCAGTGTGAAAGCAAACCAAAAGAGCAAATGAATCAAATGAATCATTTGACTCAGGTTCATATACAGAATCTTTTTCCTCAGCATAATTCTGACCAGTGAATGAAGGTTGTACAAGGAGGTTTTCAGCCCTACATGCCCCTCAGCCGATGTGCATTTGATTATGCCCGGTGTGAAACCAAACCAAAATACATCCCACAAAAAAAAAAAAAAGAATCACTTTGAATTTGATTCAGATCCACCATATTTTTCACCATATTTCTGAGCAGTTATTTAAAGTTTTTCTAGGACACTTTCATTACTACACACTCCTCAGCCAATGTTTTTGCCTTGTGTTTTGTTTAATAATTATTTGCAGCATGAAACCGATCCAAAATAGCGAACAAACAAAAAGATTCACTTTGATTCGCTGATTCTGATTCAGATCCAACACATTGTTTCTCCCCCCCTCCCTCACCATATTTCTGAATAAAGAATGAACATATTATGAGCATGTCTTCACCTCTACATGCCCTTCAGCCAATATTCGCTCGATTCAGTGCAACGTGAAACCGAAGTATCAAACGAACCAACTGAATCACTTTGACTCCAATGCAGATTCAATACCTGATTCCTATTTCCCCCTCACCACATATCTGACCAATGAATGAAAGTTTTACAAGAGTGCTTTCACCCGTAAGACACTCCCTTCAGTTAATGCTCACTTGATTTTGTGCGGTGTGAAACCGAAACAGCAAACGAACCAAATGACCGAATCACTTTGACTCTGATTCAGATTCAGAAACTTTTTTTTCCCCCTCGCCATATTTCTGAACGACGGATGAAGGTTTTATGAGAATGTTTTCCGCCCCTACGTGCCCTTCAGCCAGTGTTTGTGCAATAACGTGCGGTGTGAAACCAAACCAAAATAGCAGACGAAGCAAAAGAATCACGAGTCAGATTCAGCCAGCAGACGACTAGGTGTGAAATGCAGATCATGTTATGTTAGAGTGTTTGTAATCCGTCTGTCTGCTCCTCTATTTCCTCTTAATGAACTCCGCTGTCCTGATTATCTGCTCTTTTTAAAATAACGAATACACTCGAGAGCCACTGATTTACTGTAATGTGTGTTACATCACATAGCAGGGGATTTTGAGCTTTCTTTTTCCCGAGGGAACGATACGTCCTCACTCTGTATGACTGAGGTGCTTCGGTGATAAGGAAACATTCTGGGGTGTGAGAAGCATGGCTTTAATCTCGGGGTGGAGGGAGGTGGAGGGGGGGGGGGGGGGGGGGTTCATAATGTGTTCCTTCTTTGTGGCGGAAAACGCATTTTGAAGGCTTCCGGCTCTTAGCTTTGCTCAGGCTTCACCATTTCTCTCTCTTGTCTCCTTGCTTTCTGTGCCATTTCCTCTCATAGAGTCACAGTGCACGCTGTGTGCTGAAGCAGAAGGTGAGTGGGCCTTGCTTTTCTTCATTTTTAATTTCGCTCATATTGCTAACTCCAGGGAGCACTTTTAGCTTTGTGTGTGTGTGTGTGTGTGTTTGTGTTTGTGTGTGTGATGAGGACAAACTCTTGCCCAGAGCCTCTTCAGTATGACTGGATGATTACACCTACCTGCCTTTGGTCATCATGCCGCTAACGGATAACGCTGCGTCTGAAATGGAGTACCGCGCGCTGAACACTGAGTAAAAATGTATAGCATTGACATTATAGCTAGCTATTGATCTCTTTATAGCGGTTTATATATCGTCTATGTAAAGAATAGAACACATCTGGATGTAAGGAATGTTATAGGAAAATAATCAACTGAACCAGAGGTACTGTTACTGTCACCACAAAGTTGATTCATTTCTTATAGCAGCACACCCCAAAGTGCCTTATTCCTCTTCTAGTACGGCGAGAAGAAGAAGAAGAAACATGGTGGAGACAGACAAAGACACATGGTGGAGGACAGAAAAAGACACATGGTGGAGACAGAAAAAGACACATGGTGGAGACAGAAAAAGACACATGGTGGACGTCGGAAAAAGACACATGGTGGAGACAGAAAAAGACACATGGTGGAGGACAGAAAAAGACACATGGTGGAGAAAGAAAAAGACACATGGTGGAGGTCAGAAAAAGACACATGGTGGAGGACAGAAAAAGACACATGGTGGAGACAGAAAAAGACACATGGTGGAGAAAGAAAAAGACACATGGTGGAGACAGAAAAAGACACATGGTGCAGGACAGAAAAAGACACATGGTGGAGAAAGAAAAAGACACATGGTGGAGAAAGAAAAAGACACATGGTGGAGACAGAAAAAGACACATGGTGGAGGACAGAAAAAGAAACATGGTGGAGGACAGAAAAAGAAACATGGTGGAGGACAGAAAAAGAC
This sequence comes from Ictalurus punctatus, assembly GCF_001660625.3. Lineage (NCBI taxonomy): Eukaryota > Metazoa > Chordata > Actinopteri > Siluriformes > Ictaluridae > Ictalurus > Ictalurus punctatus. The sequence goes on from NC_030424.2 coordinate 29,019,438, forward strand.
ACATGGTGGAGGTCAGAAAAAGACACATGGTGGAGACAGAAAAAGACACATGGTGGAGGACAGAAAAAGACACATGGTGGAGGACAGAAAAAGACACATGGTGGAGGACAGAAAAAGACACATGGTGGAGAAAGAAAAAGACACATGGTGGAGACAGAAAAAGACACATGGTGGAGGACAGAAAAAGACACATGGTGGAGAAAGAAAAAGACACATGGTGGAGACAGAAAAAGACACATGGTGGAGGACAGAAAAAGACACATGGTGGAGACAGAAAAAGACACATGGTGGAGACAGAAAAAGACACATGGTGGAGAAAGAAAAAGACACATGGTGGAGACAGAAAAAGACACATGGTGGAGACAGAAAAAGACATGGTGGAGGACAGAAAAGGAAACATGGTGGAGGACAGAAAAGGAAACATGGTGGAGACAGAAAAAGAAACATGGTGGAGACAGAAAAAGACACATGGTGGAGACAGAAAAAGACACATGGTGGAGACAGAAAAAGACACATGGTGGAGACAGAAAAAGACACATGGTGGAGGACAGAAAAAGACACATGGTGGAGACAGAAAAAGACACATGGTGGAGGACAGAAAAAGAAACATGGTGGAGGACAGAAAAAGAAACATGGTGGAGGACAGAAAAAGACACATGGTGGAGACAGAAAAAGACACATGGTGGAGGACAGAAAAAGACACATGGTGGAGACAGAAAAAGACACATGGTGGAGACAGAAAAAGACACATGGTGGAGGACAGAAAAAGAAACATGGTGGAGGACAGAAAAAGACACATGGTGGAGGTCAGAAAAAGACACATGGTGGAGGACAGAAAAAGACACATGGTGGAGGACAGAAAAAGACACATGGTGGAGACAGAAAAAGACACATGGTGGAGGAGAGAAAAAGACACATGGTGGAGACAGAAAAAGACACATGGTGGAGACAGAAAAAGACACATGGTGGAGGACAGAAAAAGACATGGTGGAGGAGAGAAAAAGACACATGGTGGAGGACAGAAAAAGACACATGGTGGAGGACAGAAAAAGAAACATGGTGGAGGACAGAAAAAGACACATGGTGGAGACAGAAAAAGACACATGGTGGAGACAGAAAAAGACACATGGTGGAGACAGAAAAAGACACATGGTGGAGGACAGAAAAAGACACATGGTGGAGGACAGAAAAGGAAACATGGTGGAGACAGAAAAACAAATATGGAGGACGAAAGATTAGATTGGCTGTCGATGACATCATGACTGTATTTACCCAAACAGTATACGATGTTGAGTAATAAATCTTAAACATTATTTATGATGTGAAATCAGAGCGTCCGTGACTGGACTCAGTAGATCAGAGGGGATCAGATCGGATTTCACGCAGCATTTGATTAGGAAGATAATCAGTTAAGATTAGCGTTAAATCAGGACGTGTTTGGCGATCGTTCAGACACCAGCGGAGCGAATGGTCCTGAAGCTGAACTACAGGAGCGTATCTGTTCCAGCGTGGAGTCCGACGCTCACGACCGATCTGTTGATTGGACTTGCAGAAGGTCCGTCCTGCCGGAGAGAGAGAGTTGATCTGGGAAATGAAGCGGTGTGTCGTGTTTTAAACTCTTACGTGTTCAGCACGTTTCAGATGAGTAGAATTTTATACTAAATAAAGTTTGTACAGAGCAGACGTACTGGGTTTCAGACGCAGCGCTGCGTTCCCGCTGCCTGATGATTGGCTGCGCTCGTTACAGGGGCGGAGCTTGCTCACCGTGTCACACTCTCATCGCTCATACGGGAAACTGTGTGTGCATGGATTCCCTCCATCTATCGCTCTCTCTCCCTCTCTCCATCCTCACTATCTCTCTCTCTTTCAATCATTCTCCCTGCCTCTTTCATTCGTTCTGTCTGTCTCTCCATCTCTCTCTCTTTCTCTCTGTCTCTCATTCTGTCACGTTCTCTTTGTCTCTCTTTCTGTCTCTCTCTCTCCGTCTATCTCTCTCTCTTACTGTCTCTCTCATTCTTTTTGTCTCTCTCTCTCCGTCTATCTCTCTCTCTTACTGTCTCTCTCATTCTTTCTGTCTCTCTCTCTTACTGTCTCTCTCATTCTTTCTGTCTCTCTCTCACTTACTGTCTCTCTTATCCTCCCTGTCTCTCTCTCTCTTTCTGTCTCTCTCACTCGCTCTCTGTCTCTCATTCTATTTTTTTTCCATTCTCTTTTTTGTCTCTTATTCTCTGTCTCTGTTCGTCTCTCTCATTATTTCTGTCTCGCTCTATCTATATCTCTACTTCTCTCTCTCTCTCACCGTCTCTCTCTCTCTCTCTCTCTCTCTCTCTCTCACACACACACACACAATCTCTGTCTCTCTCTCCCATTCTTTCTGTCTCTCTCTCTCACTCTCTTTCTCTCACACACACACACACACACACACACACACACACACACACACACACAATCTCTGTCTCTCTCTCTCTCACCGTCTCTCTCTCTCTCTCTCTCTCTCTCTCTCTCTCTCTCTCACACACACACAATCTCTGTCTCTCTCTCTCTCACACACACACACACACACAATCTCTGTCTCTCTCTCTCTCACACACACACACACACACAATCTCTGTCTCTCTCTCTCTCACCGTCTCTCTCTCTCTCTCTCACACACACACACACAATCTCTGTCTCTCTCTCCCATTCTTTCTGTCTCTCTCTCTCTCACTCTCTCTCTCTCTCACACACACACACACACACACACACAATCTCTGTCTCTCTCTCTCTCTCTCTCTCTCACACACACACACACACACACACACACACACAATCTCTGTCTCTCTCTCTCTCTCTCTCACACACACACACACAATCTCTGTCTCTCTCTCTCACCGTCTCTCTCTCTCTCTCTCTCTCTCTCACACACACACACACACAATCTCTGTCTCTCTCTCTCACCGTCTCTCTCTCTCTCTCTCTCTCACACACACACACACACACACAATCTCTGTCTCTCTCTCTCACCGTCTCTCTCTCTCTCTCTCTCTCTCTCTCTCTCTCTCACACACACACACACACAATCTCTGTCTCTCTCTCCCATTCTTTCTGTCTCTCTCTCTCTCTCTCCTTCGACCTCTCTCTTCTACTTTCTCACTTTATCAGTCTTTTTGTCTGTTTTCCCCCTCCCATTCTTTCTGTCTCTCAGCCTCTCTCTTTTTCCGTCTCTCCCTCTGTTTACCTCTCTCTCTTACTATCTCCCTCGCTTCATCTATCTCTCCACCTCTCTCTGTCTCTCTCACCGTCTCACCGCCCGATCTTCCGTCTCTCTCCTTTTCTCTCTCTCTCCCTCTCTCTCTCTGCAGAGCTTTGCGTCAGTGTACTACAGTGTCTGTCGTGCTTTCCCGCTTGCTCTCTGCTCCTCCGTTCTCTCCGAACCGCACTTTACCCTACGATATTACGACATTCGTTAGAGGTGAAGAAGCGTACAGAAACGACAAACGGTCCCGAATCGGAGAGACGTGAAAACGCCTCTGCAGGAGAATCAACACAAATCCCAGAACAAGCCCCTTCACAGCCAAAGGGAACAACAGTGTGTGCACGTGACGTTGCTTTTTTTTTTCCTTTTAACCACTTGCCATGCTATTCCTCTGTCTGTCCTGATCCCGAAACGCTGTCGAGTGCTGTAGCGCGTGTGGTTCGGGACGTGGTCCGAGTCGTGATTACGTCGTTCGTGGCCTGGTCGATGTTTCACATGGGGAATCGGTACAGCTCATGCTGGCCTTCTTATTGGATTAAAACTTAATCAAATCCACTCCCATAACTACCACCATGACCTTACTGCAGCCTCAGGAGGGGGTGTGTGATGGGAAGTGCTCTCTCTCACACACACACACACACACACACACACTATACCACAACATCACACACTGAATATACACTCCAGACTCACATTTCTCATCAACTTTCTGTTAAACTGCGTGTTTAATAGCGCGTAACGTCCGGATCCTCCCCGTGAACCCAGAGTCTGTGAAAGAGTCGACACGTCAACGTTTAAAACGTCTTGCTTTAATAACTTAAATAGTAAGGTCGAAAATATACCTCGGTTTACATTAAAGTCCCCCTAACTGACAATACTTACTTATCACTAGAGACGCACCGATGCTAGATTTCCCATCCGATACCATAAGCGATTATTCCGAGCGATAACCGATACCGATAACCGATACCGATACTTTTACCACTTCTTTTAAACGAATGATGATGAATTCCACGGTTCTGAAAGGACCGCAAATAAAAGCTTTATTCTCTCCATTTCAGCAAGTTGTTTGACAGTAACTGGTCTCATCAACACAAAACACATCACTGTAATTAACACGGACGCATGAACTCAATCCTGAAGATTAACGTGAGATTATTAACTTATCGAATGTTATTCATTCGTATTAACATCGACTGATTTCTGTAAAACCCTCCTGTTAGTCTCACATTCACTCTCCACAAACACGAGCATTTCTACCTCATCACTGAACATCAAGCTGGTCTTATATAACATCAACTTTTTTATATATTAACATGCACTGGATATGAAATATACCTACTCGACGAATATAGTTTTCCGTGCGATATATATATTTTTTGGTCAACTCATCTTCATTTAAATCTTTCAGCGGTGTACTGGCGCTTTAATTCAGCTCGAGCAGCGCGGGGGAAATGAAATGATAGATTAGACTCGACGTCGAAACTCCCGCTTCACTGCCGCTCACTTCCGGTGTCAATTTTTTTACAGAGATTACAAACTGCAGTTTCCTCGTCATTCCACACGAGAGACATCTCCTTTACACACAGCACGAATCCGATGCGTTTTCCCCGCCCTCTTTTGATTGACGGGAGATGATCGGCAATGAACGTCGGACGTTTTTCGAGAACATAGTAGCAGTCAGGATGCTGTGGGGTTTCTGTGTGTATACAACTGCTACAATAAAATGATAGCATTGAATCCTAGTAGGCTAGGGTGGAAAAAAAAAAAGAAATACTTTTGGATAAACTGCAAATCCTTAAATCCCCGAGTGTCTACTGGCATATGAGCCTTTAACCAATACTGTGGAGTGCGACATCACAAAAAAATCCCATACCGAACACGGGGCACGCCCTAAAACCAGGCCTGGGTTAAACCTGGCCCCCGCGCTCCTCCTAATACGTCCTCGTTACTATAGCGACAACTCCTTCACCACTTTTTAAACTGTCGCTAACCGATAAAACCTCAGGGGAAGCGAGTGCGTATCCAGCGGGTTGTATTTTCTACGAACACCCGGTCACGTGATCACGCTCCGTTCACGACGCGGCGTCCGAGGCGCGGAGATCGAAGAGGCGCTGGAGTAGACAAGCGCTCTCGGTTCACTTTGGGGCGACCCGGAGAAGCGCAGTTCGGTGTACGAACTCCAGAAGGTCGGTCGGTCGTTGTCTCAGAGGAGCGCGGAGAAAAAAAAACGCCGACGTGGCCGATCCAGATGAAAAGTCTAGAGACTCTAAAAAGCCTGAAATAAATTCACGGAAGAGGAGCTGCGGTAAAACAGGAAATTACCCC
>NC_030424.2:29027500-29040000 GCF_001660625.3 Ictalurus punctatus
TGGGTGTGTCTTTGAGTGAGGCAGGTGGGTGTGTCTTTGAGTGGGATAGGTGGGTGTGTCTTTGAGTGGGACAGGTGGGTGTGTCTTTGAGTGGGACAGGTGGGTTTGTCTTTGAGTGAGGCAGGTGGGTGTGTCTTTGAGTGAGGCAGGTGGGTGTGTCTTTGAGTGGGATAGGTGGGTGTGTCTTTGAGTGGGACAGGTGGGTGTGTCTTTGAGTGGGACAGGTGGGTGTGTCTTTGAGTGGGATAGGTGGGTTTGTCTTTGAGTGAGGCAGGTGGGTGTGTCTTTGAGTGGGACAGGTGGGTGTGTCTTTGAGTGGGACAGGTGGGTTTGTCTTTGAGTGAGGCAGGTGGGTGTGTCTTTGAGTGGGACAGGTGGGTGTGTCTTTGAGTGGGACAGGTGGGTGTGTCTTTGAGTGGGACAGGTGGGTTTGTCTTTGAGTGGGATAGGTGGGTGTGTCTTTGAGTGGGATAGGTGGGTGTGTCTTTGAGTGGGACAGGTGGGTGTGTCTTTGAGTGAGGCAGGTGGGTGTGTCTTTGAGTGGGACAGGTGGGTGTGTCTTTGAGTGGGATAGGTGGGTGTGTCTTTGAGTGAGGCAGGTGGGTGTGTCTTTGAGTGGGACAGGTGGGTGTGTCTTTGAGTGGGATAGGTGGGTGTGTCTTTGAGTGGGATAGGTGGGTGTGTCTTTGAGTGGGACAGGTGGGTGTGTCTTTGAGTGGGATAGGTGGGTGTGTCTTTGAGTGGGATAGGTGGGTGCTTCTTTGAGTGAGGCAGGTGGGTGTGTCTAAGTGGGACTGGTGGGTGTGTCTTTGAGTGGGATAGGTGGGTGTGTCTTTGAGTGGGACAGGTGGGTGTGTCTTTGAGTGGGATAGGTGGGTGTGTCTTTGAGTGGGATAGGTGGGTGCTTCTTTGAGTGAGGCAGGTGGGTGTGTCTAAGTGGGACTGGTGGGTGTGTCTTTGAGTGGGACAGGTGGGTGTGTCTAAGTGGGACTGGTGTGTGTGTGTCTTTGAGTGGGACAGGTGGGTGTGTCTAAGTGGGACAGGTGGGTGTGTCTTTGAGTGAGAGAGCACGCTTTCATTTACACTGATCTTTATTGCAACCAGTAGTAGTACCTATGATGACCTGCAGGGGGACAAATATGCAAAAGATTTATGTATAAATCCGTTCGTATCCAGCTCGATAAATGAAGACCAGAGAGAGAGGGAGAGTCAGAGACAGAGAGAGAGAGAGAGAGAGAGAGAGGGAGAGACAGAGAGAGAGAGAGAGAGAGATAGAGAGAGAGAGGGAGAGAGAGAGCAGCAGAGACAGTTGGAACGAGTGACTCAGCCAGAAAGACAAAGAGATAAGTGGAGGGAGCAGCAAAAGAACAAGAGCAAGAAGAGTGCGGAGGAATCATGAAAAAAGTTCTCACGTTGCACTAAAAAAAGGTGTCCGACTCTCCTGCTAAAATATTCCGCGTCAAGTCGCTAGTCTTAACTTAGCGCTCGCCGAGCTAAAAACGAAGCCGAAGCTGCTAATTTGAATTTGGGACTCACAGTGTTGGCGGTTTTCTGAAACACAAACCACTCTGAGTTGCGATTAACACGAACAAATGCTAATCGCCGTGACCGCATGCTAGCGGCGCTCTGCTGAACAGTGTCGCTACGTTCATTATCGCCGCTTTGTGCTTTCATTGCACTTTTTTTTTTTCTCTTCTCACCAGCTCTCTTTTCTCTCGCATTTGAGGTGTTTGGACGTCGTAAACATTTTCCAACAAGCCAGACACAGAAAAACAGAAAAACATGGCTGATGTGTGAGCTTTTTAAACTTTTACGCTAATTACCCAGCAGCGAACAGGGTCAGCCGTTCAGGATCTTCTCTCCAGACTCATCGGATCAGAGCTCTTCAGTTCAGTGTTCAATTCACACAAACATCATGATTTGTGTTTAGTCTTCGATTGCACACTTGAGCTGTGTTAGTCATCATGCGTGGCTTTAAACCGACGTGTTGGACGGAACCAAATTAGAGCAAAAGTCGTAAATTGCTGGAAACACGGACCACAAACTGGGACGGAAAAAAAAAAACTCGACGGACGGATTTATTTATTAAGCGCACCTATTATGCTTTTTCAAATATTCCCCTTCATGTAGCGTGTGATATACGTAGCAGTTTGTGAATGTAAAACGTCTGCAAAGTTTCAAAAATCAAAGCACATGAGAAACGGAGTTATCGACTCCTAAAAGAAGGAATCGATTCTGAACAGCTGAATCGACTCGTTAGTGATTCCAGGATTTACTTCCTGTACTAACCTACGTAGGTTCGTAACAAAAAGCCCCGCCTCTGGTCTTCCTCTGGTAGACCGGTCACGACAGACTGGGACGTCTGACCGATCAGAGCAGAGTACGCTCTCTGAAAGGAGGCGTTTAGAACGAATCCTTTAGAACGAATCATTTAACGAGTCGTTTGTGACACTGGGGGGGAAACGTAATGCTGCAGTTTAAATTACGAGCACGTTAAAGTGTTTTTTTCACCACGGATGCGTGTAAATCTCTCGTATGAGAGCTTTAAAACAAAATTAGGCACGTTTCAAATCCATAATAGGTGCGCTTTAAAATAATCGCTGACAGGGTGGTGTGAATCAGAGTCACTGTTAAAACTAAGAACGTTTATTACGTTTATTTTTAGTCCTCTTATACAGTACGTACCGTTAAAAAGCTCAGCAGGAAACACGTTGTAACGACCTCAGGAGTACACCACTTAGAGACGTGGTTCTCAAAGAGGGTTCCAGGTACCTGTAGCATAGCCAGGTCCATGATTTTTTCCTTTAGAAAAAAAAAAAAAGAAGAAAAAAAAAAGCGCTGGAAATCACAACCCACTCTTCTCAAAGTTGTTTACTCTGATGGAGCTGTTAATTATATTCGTAGCATTTGTATAAAGAAAATAAATAAAGGATACAGACTTGAAAATCGGTTGCTGTCCGTAATATCCACAGGCTTTTTATACCATATCCGTGCGTTCACGTTAGAAGACGACGCGTAGCTGATGATGTCATAAAAACCAACCTTACTGACGCTGGAGACTCCTTCCTAACATACTCAGTAAAAATCTCCGCGCAGAAAACTTTACAACCTCAGCACCTTTTGTTTTAAATCCTGGTATCACCGCTCCAGTTCCGACCAATCGGCTTTGAGAGTTCACTCGAGCACGCACGTGATTGGGTCTGAGAAATTTACAGGAGCGTTTGGATTGGTTGATCTGAGAATTTTTATACACACTTGTACAAATGATGACTGATTCGTCTTATGCGGAACTGGACGTCACGTGATCGGATTGAACGCGAGCTCCGCCCTTCGTCGAGGAGGAGAAGGAGTCAGTCAGGAGTGCCAGACCGCTCGTTTTTTAAGACGATCGTATTCGAGGTGTCATGAAGCATGGCATTCTGTTTGATCGTTCAGATCCGTCACTGACGTAATGAAAGAATCGGACTCGGCCGCTCGGACGCCCCTCGGTAAGAGACGTTATTCGCTTCCCCACGGCCGCATCGACAGATATCACAGATGGCTGCGATCCGTCCTTCCATTTCTCATCGTTTCAGGAGTAATGAGGAAGCAGTGAAGCTCTGATCTCTGTTCACAGGCCCTTCCTACGCCATCAGGCGCGGCCCCGCGGGCTTTCGGGCTCTCCAGATCTAAGCGGAATGACATTAGGGTCTAATGCAGGGTCCCTGTGCTCCGGGCTCGTATCGACTCGGCCAGATCTTTAATTTTAGAAATCCGTTTACAAGCTGAGGCGCTTGGATGCTCGTGCGAGCTGCACGGGATCTGTGGGTTTAGTTTAAACCTGATGTGGTGTTCGGTACCGTAGCCGGTCATATTTCACTGATCCAGAACTCATCTTTAGGGTTTCTGGGGTTCTCTTTAGGTACACAGCTTGAAAACATGATAATATGCTAAACAGACTTTAATCATAACATTTAACTGGTTTATTATAAATATATAACATTCTGAAAAAAAAAAAGCTCAAAAATTCCTCCGTAGGAGCTTAAGGATTGGTGTGCCTGTCAGTCTTAGAGAAGGAGGTGTGTCTCTGTGCCTGTCAGTCTTAGAGAAGGAGGTGTGGTCTCTGTGCCTGTCAGTCTTAGAGAAGGAGGTGTGGTCTCTGTGCCTGTCAGTGTTAGAGAAGGAGGTGTGGTCTCTGTGCCTGTCAGTCTTAGAGAAGGAGGTGTGGTCTCTGTGCCTGTCAGTCTTAGAGAAGGAGGTGTGGTCTCTGTGCCTGTCAGTCTTAGAGATGGAGGTGTGGTCTCTGTGCCTGTCAGTCTTAGAGAAGGAGGTGTGGCCTCTGTGACTGTCAGTCTTAGAGAAGGAGGTGTGGTCTCTGTGCCTGTCAGTGTTAGAGAAGGAGGTGTGGTCTCTGTGCCTGTCAGTCTTAGAGAAGGAGGTGTGGTCTCTGTGCCTGTCAGTCTTAGAGAAGGAGGTGTGGTCTCTGTGCCTGTCAGTCTTAGAGAAGGAGGTGTGGTCTCTGTGCCTGTCAGTGTTAGAGAAGGAGGTGTGGCCTCTGTGACTGTCAGTCTTAGAGAAGGAGGTGTGTCTCTGTGCCTGTCAGTCTTAGAGAAGGAGGTGTGGTCTCTGTGACTGTCAGTGTTAGAGAAGGAGGTGTGGTCTCTGTGCCTGTCAGTCTTAGAGAAGGAGGTGTGGTCTCTGTGACTGTCAGTCTTAGAAAAGGAGGTGTGGCCTCTGTGACTGTCAGTCTTAGAGAAGGAGGTGTGGTCTCTGTGCCTGTCAGTGTTAGAGAAGGAGGTGTGGTCTCTGTGCCTGTCAGTCTTAGAGAAGGAGGTGTGGTCTCTGTGACTGTCAGTCTTAGAAAAGGAGGTGTGGCCTCTGTGACTGTCAGTCTTAGAGAAGGAGGTGTGGTCTCTGTGCCTGTCAGTCTTAGAGAAAGAGGTGTGTCTCTGTGCCTGTCAGTCTTAGAGAAAGAGGTGTGTCTCTGTGCCTGTCAGTCTTAGAGAAGGAGGTGTGGTCTCTGTGCCTGTCAGTCTTAGAGAAGGAGGTGTGGTCTCTGTGCCTGTCAGTCTTAGAGAAGGAGGTGTGGTCTCTGTGCCTGTCAGTCTTAGAGAAGGAGGTGTGGTCTCTGTGCCTGTCAGTCTTAGAGAAGGAGGTGTGGTCTCTGTGCCTGTCAGTCTTAGAGAAAGAGGTGTGTCTCTGTGCCTGTCAGTCTTAGAGAAAGAGGTGTGTCTCTGTGCCTGTCAGTCTTAGAGAAAGAGGTGTGTCTCTGTGCCTGTCAGTCTTAGAGAAGGAGGTGTGGTCTCTGTGCCTGTCAGTCTTAGAGAAGGAGGTGTGGTCTCTATGCCTGTCAGTCTTAGAGAAGGAGGTGTGGCCTCTGTGACTGTCAGTCTTAGAGAAGGAGGTGTGGTCTCTATGCCTGTCAGTCTTAGAGATGGAGGTGTGTCTCTGTGCCTGTCAGTCTTAGAGAAGGAGGTGTGGTCTCTATGCCTGTCAGTCTTAGAGAAGGAGGTGTGGTCTCTGTGCCTGTCAGTCTTAGAGAAGGAGGTGTGGTCTCTGTGCCTGTCAGTCCTAGTGAAGGAGGCGTGGTCTTTGTGTCTTTCAGTCCTAATGAAGGCGGCGTGGCTTCTGAGCCTTTCAGTCCTAGTAAAGGACGCGTGTCCTCTGTGCCTGTCAGTCCTAGTGAAGGAGGCGTGGCCTCTGTGCCTGTCAGTCCTAATGAAGGAAGTGTGGCCTCTGAACCTGTCAGTGCTAATGAAGGAGGCGTGGTCTCTTCGGTCGTCAGTCTAAGTGAAAGAGGCGTGACCACTGTGCTTCAAGTCTAAGTGAAGGAGGTGTGGCCTCTGTGCCTGTCAGTCCTAGTGAAGGAGGTGTGGCCTCTGTGCCTGTCAGTCCTGGTGAAGAAGGCGTGGCCTCCGTGCCTTTCAGGTTGTTCAGTATTTTGTTTACATAACTTTAAAAAACTGCCTCAAAATTGTGGGGAGTTTTTTTCTTCTCTCTTCTTTTGACTTTTTGCTGTTGTGTCTTATCAGCACATTTCACATGCAGAGGAAATCAGGCCGCAGGAGGCTTAGCATATTCAATAGAGATAGACAGATTTAGAGAGAAACAGACGGAGAGAGAGAGAGAGAGAAAGAGAGAGAGACTGAGAGAGAGAAACCGAGAGAGGGAGAGAGAGACTGAGGGAGAGAGACCGAGAGAGAGAGAGAGAGAGAGAGACAGAGAGAGAGAGAGAGACCGAGAGAGAGAAACCGAGAGAGGGAGAGAGAGACTGAGAGAGAGGGAGAGAGAAACAGAGAGAGAGAGAGAGAGAGACCGAGAGAGAGAAACCGAGAGAGAGGGAGAGAGAAACAGAGAGAGAGAGAGACAGAGAGAGAGAGAGAGAGAGAGAAACAGAGAGAGAGAGAGAGAGACCGAGAGAGAGAGAGAGACCGAGAGAGAGAGAGAGAGAGAGAGAGAAACCGAGAGAGAGACAGAGACAGAGAGAGAGAGAGAGAGAGAGAGAGAGAGAGAGACAGAGAGAGAGAGAGAGAGAGAGAGAGACAGAGAGAGAGAGAGAGAGAGAGAGACAGAGAGAGAGAGAGAGAGAGAGAGAGAGAGAAACCGAGAGAGAGACAGAGACAGAGAGAGAGAGAGAGAGAGAGAGAGAGAGAGAGACAGAGAGAGAGAGAGAGAGAGAGAGACCGAGAGAGAGAAACCGAGAGAGAGAGACAGAGAGAGAGAGAGAGAGAGAGAGAGAGAATAAAGACACAGAAGCTTTGTGCCACTCGACAGCCATCTTATAAAATGGAACATCTCTTATTGGCCGATGGCACGCGGCCCAGCGAAGTGGCTTAGGCAAGCACACTATTAAACATGCGAATGCACACACACACACACACACACACACACACACACACACACACACACAGAGGCACTGTAGCTTATCTCCACTCAGAGCTTGGCTAAAAAGCATCAGTTTAACTGCAGGAAACTCTCTGAAGAGCCTCTTAAAGGGCCACGCTTTACACCAGCACTCAAACACTTGTGTTCCATTTCAACAATCCATCAAGTTCACTTTTCAGTTCTGACTCTCGCAATTCGTTCCATCCCTTTTAAGAGTCAGCTGAGAGAGAGGATTGTGTTGGGTTAAACTTGTAAGTCCCACACAGCACAGTATTTACATTATACGCCCACTCTAAAATAATAAATAAATCAATCAATCAATCAAAAATCAAAAGTGTTCCAGAGGACAAAAACAAACGTAACAAAAACACTTACATCGCTGATAACAGATCAGATTACCGAGATGGCCGAGAGCTCGATCGCATGAACGCGCAAATGTAGCCACGACATGTGTTTATTTCTCCTCCTCAGCTCAGGGCCACTTTAATAGGAACACCTTTACACCTGCCAATCATGTTGCAGCACACGCATTTGCATACAATCACTGTCGTCTGACCCCTCCCATCCACACGGCGTTTCCACCCGCACAACCGTCACTCATTCAGTGTTTTTTTGTCTTTCGCACCATTCTGTGTACACTCTACAGACCGCTGCGTGGTCAGCGGGTTCTGAAATACCCAAACCAGCCCATCTGGTACCGACAGCCACGCCAGAGATCAGACTTTCTCTTCATTCTGATGTTTGATGTGAATATTATCTGAAGCTCTCGACCTGTATTTGTATGATTGTATGCACTGTGCTGCTGCCACATGATTGGCTGCTTAGCACATACAAAAAAAAAATATGTAAATAATGTATTGTGTTCCTATACCGGCATGTCCTAACATGTTTTATTCCTCTTACACCACAGCGTTTTTAACCAACAATTACAGTTTTGAACTTATTCAAGAACGTCATCTCTTTTTTTTCCCCTTCTGTTTCTAGTTACGTTCCACGATGCCGAACGTCCATGAAACAAGTTAGTTCCTGTTTTGATTTATTCTCTCTTAAAGTAAATAATACCACACAAAAAAAAAAACAACAACAACAACACAAAAGCACAAAGCGCAAGAGACACCTTCACCTCAGACTGTGAGGGCTGAAACTGGAGACTCCTTCCGTAAACCTTAAATAAACACGTCCTCACAAAAAGACTTACTATATCGCCGAATACGCGCGTTTCAGAAGCCCCCGTCCGACTCGTCACTATAGAAACGACGACAAGCTGCCGGTTTAGAAATCCGCTCGACCGATCCGAATCGAGAAACCCGGCGGCGCTGTGGGATAAACCGGAATAAAACGCATCGGGACCCCCGATTTCCGTAAACGTTCGGCGTTCGGTGCGCGAACGAGAGCGGTGAAAACCTATCCCTGCCGTGTTCGGAGTCTGCTGACGATCGCCGTCTCTTTCGTCCATTAGAGCAGAACCATTCTCGCTAATATTATCTCTGACCTTTGGATCGGATCGTCCTGGCGGTATTTAAGCGGATTTGGGCCGGCGCGCTCGGACAGCTGTTTATACTCAGCGTCGCCGCTGTAATCGAATCTCTGTCCGCGTATGACGGACACACAGGGATAATTCCGGCCGGCGTCGCTGACGGAGACCAGCCGGATGCGTTAGAGTTGGGACGCCAGACACAACGGATACAGAAATGCAGCGTTCTAAATAAATAAATAAATAAATAAATAAATGACATTTTTAAAAAGCATTCAGATTAGCGTCGTGCCTAAAAAAAACCATGCCTGAACGCACACACGTCCTGATTTTGTCACACTTACGCCATTTCGCCGACGCCTCTATCCAGGGCGACTTACATCTACGTATCTGGGCGGTTGAAAGTTAAGGGTCTTGCTCACGGGCCCCAGCAGTGCTGGGGTTTGAACTCACGACCTTCTGATCAGTCGCCCGACGTCTTCACGGTAGAACGGAGCCGTAACACTGAAGGGTGAACCGAATAACCTCGATTATCCCGTTACACCCGTGAAGGGGTGGGGTGTCTTTATTACGTCTTTATTTCTTATTATTTATTGATTATGTCTTTATTATTATTCGTTATTATTATCGAGCGTTTTGAATTATTGTATTATTAACCGGACGTAGCGATGTCTGTTAGCGAACGATCTGATTACGTTAAGCATTTTTTTTTCACGTTAAGTAGTTAATCAACCGGGCGGTCCAGGTCACTCTAGGCTCCGCCCACATTTATCCGGAGACATCGATGGTTCGGGAAGAACTAAGCAGTGTTCCGTGTTTGTTGAAGACCCTGAGCTTTCATCCTGCACTGTTCTACACCGAAGGAATCTTTCATATTACCGAGTCGAGAAACTCGCTCTTACGTCTGTATTTGAAGACCGTCTTATCTCAGGACGGGATCGAGCGTGGATTAACAGATACCCGAACAGCGCCTCTACGCTGCTTTTTCACGCTGCTTTTGAAAAAGGAGCTCTTCTTGCGATACCATGCGGAAAGCTCCCAGAAAAGTAAACGTGTATGGGTGTTTTCGCCGGATTTAGAATCTCCGGGCTGTAATTAGTGCGCTTTTGTGAGGAATAACAAGCAGCGAGAGGTCAAAACATCTGAGAACACCGGGAACTGTTTGTGTTCCAACATTTGTGCGTTTATTTTTTTTAATCATATCTCTCAAAGAGGCTGATTCCTAACCGGTACGAGTGTAAAACCGTGTGTACGTGTGGTGTACTTATCAACTCAAACTCAGGTGTGTATCATTATATTTCTTTACGCACACACACATTCTTACTGTAAAGCCATGACTCAGAAACCAACTTAATATCCAGTCGGCTAAATATTCTGGAAGCTCGATATGATGAGCTTGATATTATACTGTAATTAACCGCCCAGTGCTGTTCAGTACATAGCCACATCCTGTCATCTTTCCTTATTACACTAATCTCAGTTATTAGCCATATAAACAGTCCTGATGGAAATGATCCCCGAAAGCCATTCCTACGTTCGCAGATCCTGAGTGAAAAAAGAGTTGAAGGAAATGGGAGGAACATCACCACAAGCTTTTTTTTTTGTTTGTTTCTGATTTACTCGCCTTTTGCTAGGCTTCGTGGGTATTGTATCGGGTCCGTCAAGCATGTAGGTCACTTTGTACGTAGGTGTAAAATTACTGACTGCGGCTCATTGGTCGTCCTGTACAATGTATTACTCCAGTGCCCCTCCCCCTCTTCCTCTACCCCGTCCATCAAAACAGGACCATCACTGAGGAGATAGGACGTTTGGCTCGCGTCTTGGGGTCGGGGGTTCGAATCCCATCTCCGGCCTGTGTCCATGGAGTTTGCATGTTCTTCCTGTGCTTCTGGGGTACTCCGCTTTCCTCGCCATTGTAGGCTGATCGGCATTTCCAAAATTGTCTGTAGTGTGTGAATGCGTTTGCGATTGTGCTCTGCGATGGGTTGTGTCCCCCGACTTGTGCCCTGCGATGGGCTCCAGGCTCCCTCGTGACCCTGCGTAGGATACGCTGTACAGAAAATGGATGGATGGATGGATGGATGGATGAAGTTCCATTTTCAACCTTATTATCGAACGGGCAGCTGTCCATGGTGCTGAAATCCGTCCGGTAGCATGACGAGTTCTCTTTCTGAGGACTGATACGTACGATATGAGCCAAAAGTATGTGGACATCTGAAGTCAAAGCCGTACGTCCTGGTCGAACGTCCCAGTCCAAATCCGTGGGCATTAATATGAAGTCGGTCCCCCATTTGCTGCTTTAACAGCCTCCACTCTTCTGCGAAGGCTTTCCGCTTAGAACATTGCCGTTGCCTGCAAAAGCATTAGTGAGCTCAGACACTGATGTCAATCAGTGAGAAGGCCTGGCATGTAGTCGCCGTTCCAATTGATTCCAAGTGTGTTGTGGTCAGGGCTCTGTGCGGTCAACACGTCCACAATCCCAAGCAGCAGCTGTATCTTGGAGATGCCTGAGAATATATATATATATATATATACACACACACTCCTCCTCAGTGATTGGATTTTACCACCACAACAACACTCGAGTGCAAAACAGAGCCGTGGGATCGGACCGCCGCAAAGCTGGGGTTCTCGATGCAATCACTGTGATGTCAATGTGAAGAGCCGGAGATGTTGATTCATCTCATTGACTACATAGCACGCTATTTTGGGATTCGGCTATTTTGTAGTCAAAGCGTAATGACACGTATATATTTGGGCCGTGTATGTTGTTTATTGGTGTGCGTGGTACATTATACTTTGACATTGACGTTGACATTGATATCATCTTCCTAGCAGTAAGAAGCAAAAAGATTATAGTGGTTTGTCTGTATACTGTTGCTTCTTCTCCTTCCAGGTAGTTCACCATCAACTGAGCATTGCTGAGAGAATTATTAACCATTTAGCGTCATGGGTCTCGGTGGGTTTTGCTCTCCACCATGGACAATTCCTCCCCAGACCACCAGAGGACACGCTCACTCATTGTTTTGCGATTTCTTCTTTTGTTGACTGCTCCATTTCCTTCCTTGATTGTGCTCACCTGTTTCGTGTTTCCCCAAATAGTTCCCTATTTAAGTTCTGCATTGTGTTTGTGCACAGTTGCCGGGATGTTCCGTTATATTTGCACCGCGAGTGGTTTTTGTTCGTTTTGTTGACGTGTTCCATTTATAACATTGTGACAATTCATCATACAAAAATGCACCAATTAGGTAAATTACACCTAAATGTGTAAACTACCTACAGCTCGAGGTATAAATAATCTTTAACTTCAATCTTTAGCAAGCACAAAGCTGAACTACTCAAATTGCCACAATATCTTTATACACTGACTGCGTTTACACGGACGGCGGTAATCTAATTACGGACCTTATACTGAATAAGACGATATTCTGATTACGGCGTTTACATGAGTGGCTTTTAGAATACTCCTTTCATGTTCAGGTTTTACGTGTTATAGAACGTAGATGGATTAACGGCGCACGTCATTACGTCCCCGCGCCACGCCGTCCGACGTTCCCTCCGGAATTTCACGTATCGACGTACAGTTGGTCTTCGTTATGGTACCATTTACAGTTCTGGGTGTTTTTATTTTTAATATTACGAACACTTCAAGTGCGGTTAATTATTTGTCGTGCTGTACGTACTAATAGACGACTGCTTGAAGCCGTGGGCTGCGTCTCAAACCGCGTACTTACCGTCTATATAGTAGCTGAGATACGTGTATTTCTCCTACTATATACTGTAGCAGGCAAGTACGCGGTTTGGGACGCGGCCGTGCTCTCTCGTCCGCCGTCAGACGGTCGAGCGCTGCCGTGTGTGTACGTGTCCTGTCGCACAATGCGGTGAAAACTCCCACACGACGTTAATAGTGTGATTAAGGTGTGTACACGTCTGCGACTAAAACAGGAATACTCCACACGTCTTAATTCCGTTCGTGTTTACTACGAGTGCGACTTTAATCGGATTAAGGTCGTCAATAATCTCTGTTTACATGCTAGTCTCTTAATCAGAGTATCGTCTTAATCGGGTTCGTATCGGATTATCGAGTGTGTATAACGTGACAGAATCATTGTCAAGAGTTGCGTAAGCAGTTTTTGCTCGTGTTCACGTATAAAGAGTTGGA
>NC_030424.2:29045000-29055000 GCF_001660625.3 Ictalurus punctatus
AAAGAAGGCGAGGCTCCGGTGAATTGTTTTATAGTTGCTTTAGAAACCCTGGAAGCTTCTGGTAAGGGGCGTTGAGGTTTTTGGCCCAATCATAACGCAATGGGTCAGCTGGCCAATCAGAGCGCTCTGGGATTTACGGAAGGAGGGGCTTTCGAGAAACTGGGAATAGAGGCACTGCGATAATGTACAGTAGGTGACAAATAAGCATCAAAGCACGTTAATCTATTCGATTACACCCAGTAAACAAAATAATGAGCGTTTAAAAAGCATCACATGACCCCTTTAATGCGATTGTTATGAAACGAATGTTGTGCGTTCCTGTCGTGAGAAAAAGACATGGGCGTGGCCACCGTGTCGCGTATCAGAACCCGGCTACAAGTCGGCAGTAACTGCTAGCCGCTAGCTTTAGCACGTAGTCCGTTTTTGTTGTTGTTGTTGTTTGTTTTTCTTAATTACACCTTAATAAGGAACCAGGAATGCTTGCACAACGTGCTTCCTCCATGACACGTCAAGCCAGCCAGTCGCAGCTGCCACTCACGCTGTGTCACAGAGCGACGTAACACACGATCTGCCCTCTTCCCCGTACGTGAGCTCGCAGACTCTCACGATTGGCTAGTGTTTTGTGTCGACTGACAGCGGAGAGAGAGATGCCCCTCCCACTCTTGGCTCTCTTGGCTCCCAGCTACAGATGCGAACGCGTTTTCGTTGCACCACTCGGGATCTCGATGTGGCGGATTGTGCAGTAATAAGGTGATGAGACGGTGGCAGGAATGATATAACCTGGAGGTAGTGTGTAACTAATGAAAAGCACAGGACTGAGGATTGATCCCTGAGGAACACGAGCCACGGCAGGCGTGTGTTTGCCAAAGGCAAGGGAATGATGTGTGTTCGAGAGATCAGATCTGAAACAGCCAAGTGTGTAACCGCGACAGAGGAGTTCAGGAAGTCCAGGAAGTTTTCACGGCGTTTCAGAAAAGTCAAAAAAGCAACTTTGATACAGTTCCACGAAGCGAAAGTCTGTAAAACAGCCACGAGGTGAAAGTTCAAGACCGTGTACGTGATGCCTGTAACGAGAGCATGAACTCCAGGTCTTATAAAACGCTGGAAATGATCTCGCCGACTCTTTTTCCGTCCGCTATCAGCATCTTCTCAGAATCTTTGGTGTGATGGCATGATGAGGTACGGTTTCCACGTCCAAATTGATAACCACAATTGATAAATTAATACCACAGCGATTTGGTCAACGTCCCAATTGGTTCAGGTCCCCGTGAACGGGCTGTTACTATAGAAACGATAATGTACTAGAGTGAGCGCGTTAATACGGTATAAACCTGCGATTTATGTCTTGCCGCTGCACTACTGTCAGACTGTCGGAGCTGCCGTTATAGAAGATGGCTGTTTAGCTCCATCGCCATGGTTACAGCGTTCTCACCTTTGGGATTGTGGGCGGTCTCGTATTTCACCAGGACTTTCATTACTATAGCAATATATATATATATATATATATATATATATATATATATATATATATAAGATAGTTACACGTCTCCCAGAAGACAAAATAATAACAATTTACTCTGTTCATCCTGTTCAAAAGTTTACACCCCCCTCTCCCGGCTATTAACGTGTCGTGTCGCCTTCTCGAGCGTCAGTGAACGTTTGCAGTTTTTGTAATTAGTCGTGTACGGGTCCCTCAGTCGTCCTCGGTGTGAAAAGACGTATCTCGGCATCATATAGTCGCTGGAAAGATGCTGGAAAAGTAAAGAACGTGCAGGACCCGGAGGATTTTCCCGAAGAACAGTGGGCGGTTTAACTGCTCAGGACAAACAAGGGTCGTGGATCGTCCAGGTAACGACACACGGTATTGATAATCAAGGGCGTGTAAACTTTTGCACGGATGAATTTTTATAAATTCAGCTTATTACCTTGTCTTGTGGACTGTATGTAAACATCTGTAATGTGAAAGAGCTTCTTCAGGACAGGACTAAATAAACAACAACATGGGATTTTTATGCTCCGTCTTATTTTGCTAACAGTATTAAGATTTAACAGATTCTACAAGGGGTACGCAAACTTTTGGGCACAACTCTATATTTATATATTTTTTAATGATTGATTCGCTTATTATTATTATTATTATTGTTTCTCGATCTCAGACCTCTTGGGAAGCCTAGGAATAAAATTCGTACCCCGTTCTTCGACTCTATGAGACGGGAAATGAGTACACCATGGTTTACGGTATCCACGGCAACCCCAAGATCGAGTAGGACCGAGAAGAGGAATGTTGGGGGAAACCGAAAGGCGCTCTCAGAAGCCGGATTGACGAGACGCGCTAAAATCGTGTCGTCCCGACCTTCTTTCAACACTTTAGCAAGGAAGAGAGGATTAGAAATGGGTGTATAATCCTTCCCTAAGGCTGGGTCGAGGCCAGGTTTCTGAGCAACGGTGGAAAGAGCGGCAGTTTTAAGGGAGGACGGAAAAGATCCGATGTTTATCTTTGAAGAAGCTAAGAAAAGCATTCGTTTGATCAGCAGGAGCTGAAAGTGCAGCCGAGGGAGGCTGGAGGAGTTTGATAATAACGGCGTAGTTGTGGACCGGAGACCAGTTTCAGTGATTAAAGACGGAGGGAGAGGGGGGAGGGGGGAGGGGGATGAACAGAGAGATAAGAGTAAAGTTTTCTTCTACAGGAGCGATTAGATGGAACCAATCGGGTCTTTAGATTGGACGGGCAATGGAGTGAATCCGGTTTTACACCACGCAGGTCGTTACACTGAAGCCGGCCTGAGCCGACGAGGAGAGCTCCTGTCCACTGGAAGGTTTCGTTTACATTACGCCATCGCCGCATCTAACGCCGTTCTCCTATCGGTGGATTTCCGACGAGCGCCGTGGCAACGCTCTCACACTCTGAGATCTTACGCAGGGATTTCTTCCCCGGCCGGAACCTTGTCGTCAGCCATCTTTGGTTGCAGTGGAACTAAACGACTTGTTCTACAGTAAGACCAAAGGATTCTTTCACGATGCGTGACGTTCAAAAGCGAGTACACCGTCTCGAAATGAGATCACTGTGGGTCGAGCTGGTCGGGTTGGATGGTAGTTTGTTTGTGGCTTTGTGGTTAGCACGTTTGCCTCGCACTGCCAGGGTCGGGGGTTCTGTTCCCGCCTCAGCTTCGGGGGTTTCCTCCTGGTACTCGGGTCTCCTCCCCCAGTCCAAAGACATGTGTTTTAGGCTGATTGGTGATTGGTCCGTAGTGTGTGTGTGAGATGGGTTGGCACCCCATGCTCAAGGTGCTGAGGCTTGAGCCCTGACGTCCTGATCAGTAACCCAGGGTCGTAACCATTGAATCAGTACTGCTCACGTATATGTGTGTGTGTCAGCAGTGCAGTAGATCAGAGCCTAGGCTTAGACTTATTAGTGGTTGCCATAGCGACACCATGTTGACTATCTGACTTTCAGAATCATTTGCACCTCTTCTTGGCAAATGTGCAGGACTCTGTGTGTGTGTGTGTGTGTGTGTGTGTGTGTGTGTGTGTGTGTGTGTGTGTGTGTGTGTGTGTGTGTGTGTGTGTGGATTGCTCCTTTTTCTTAAAGCTTGTAAATTGAAGGTATGCTAGAAGTGCTCCTAGGCATGTGGACTGTGTGTGTGTTTCTGTGTGTGTGTGTGTGTGTGTGTGTGTGTGTGTGTGTGTGTGTGTGTGTGGTAAAAGTTATATAAATTTCTATTCACTGAAACTGGTGGACACAGAGGCCATCCTTTAGTGAGACTGACACACACACAGAGGTCACACCTCCTTCACCGAGACCGACACACACACACACACACACACAGAGGTCACGCCTCCTTCACCGAGACCGACACACACTGAGGCCAAAAACAAAAACACTTTAATGTTCTCATCATTAGCAGCATCAGCAGCATCACCTCTTTTTCTCAGCGTCACAAGCGACTCGCTCGAGGATCCGTTCATGTTAAACTCCTCCTCTCAGAGAGCCTACTCCACCCTGATTGGTCAGATGTCCCAGTCTGTCGTGATTGGTCTACCGCTTACAGCGCATGTCGGAAAGGAAACGCCCACTACCACATCTACAGTTCAGCTCGGTAATATTGTTCTACCTTGTCCACCAGAACCACCGTCGTGAGAACGACGAGAACGGGACGTTTCTCAGCGGTACGTTTAAATGTAGTTTGGCCATAACGTGAGTTAGCCGGTTAGCAGAGGCTAACAGCTAACAGGCTAACAGCCGCGCACTGGCTGTACACGTACCGTATAAAACACACTCTGGGAGACCACGCAAAGTGGTTTTGCCTCTAGACGTGAACCTAACTCAGGATGCAACCTCAGCTGTAGTGAGGGCGGGTCAAAGTACACGCCGTTCGCGAGCAGCCAATGAGGGCAGACTTTTTACGTTCACAAATATAACATATACAACTCACGACCAACGAACGAGCTCACGCTGGTGAAAAACCATGAGACTTTCGGCTTCTTTCATTTTACCGTTACATCAAATCGCTGTTGCTTTTATGTGTTTATTTCAGTTTGGCTGCCGGTCGTGCCGTTTTTTTTTTTTTTTTAATTGTTCCACTATAAAGCACTTTCATTTCCATTACAATAAAAGATAATTAAATATTATTATTGTTGTTGTTGATGTTGTTGTTGACGTTATTACTACTGAGCGTCTGAGCTCTTTATGCTTCATGTTAGCCTGACATAAAGGATTTAATGACCCTCAGGCAATACACACCAAGCCATACACTGCACTGCCTGTGTACATCATGACACACACACACACACACACACACACACACACACACCCTGGTGGACTGTTAAATCAGCATGCCTGTGGTTTGCTAATCGCCTGATACCAAAGTGCTGAAGGCATGCATGCAGTGATCACTCAGTGTGGGAGGACACACACACACACACACACACACACACACACACACCTCATCCAGTGTGGGAGGACACAGTTGCATCACTCAAACACACAAATGCATGTGCTGGGATCATAAAGCGTGGGAGCGTACAGAGTCTCTCTCTCTCTTTCTCTCTCTCTCTCAGACACACACACACACACACACACACACACACACACACACACACACACACACAAAAGCACAGACACATATACTTCATTAACTAAGCGGCCCTATAAACAGACTACTACTGATTTTACATGATGCAATATATAATTTCATTTTGTGTTTCAATGAAGGAGGCGTGGCCTTGGCGTGTGTCGGTCTCAATGAATGAGGCGTGGCCTATAGAGGTGTCGGTCTCAATGAAGGAGGCGTGGCCTCTGCGTCTGTCGGTTTCAGTGAAGGAGGTGTGGCCTCTGTGTGTGTGTCGGTCTCAGTGAAGGATGCGTGGCCTGTGTGTGTGTGTGTGTGTGTGTCGGTCTCAGTGAAGGAGGCGTGGCCTCTGTGTGTGTGTCAGTCTCAGTGAAGGATGCGTGGCCTGTGTGTGTGTGTGTGTGTGTGTCGGTCTCAGTGAAGGCTGCGTGGCCTGTGTGTGTGTGTGTGTGTCGGTCTCAGTGAAGGAGGCGTGGCCTTGGCGTGTGTCGGTCTCAGTGAAGGAGGCGTGGCCTATAGATGTGTCGGTCTCAATGAAGGAGGCGTGGCCTCTGCGTCTGTCGGTTTCAGTGAAGGAGGTGTGGCCTCTGTGTGTGTGTGTCGGTCTCAATGAAGGAGGCGTGGCCTCTGCGTCTGTCGGTTTCAGTGAAGGAGGTGTGGCCTCTGTGTGTGGGTGTCGGTCTCAGTGAAGGAGGCGTGGCCTCTGTGTCCATCAGTTTCAGTGAATAGAAATGGTATATATTTTTTATATTTTAAACGTCTCCAATCTGTCACTTTGACTATTCACACAGCCGGCTAGTATGGAGAGCTCCTCCCTCTCCCTAAAAAATCTTTTTTTCATGGCGCCCGGTTAAGATTAGAGATGTGCAACAAGGAACTAAGGCCAGATATGAAGCTTGTGGGTCAAACAAAGACCCTGCTCATTAACATGAATGTTTATAACGTGTGATGCCTGCTCACTCAGTAATCCTCCCTTCCCTCTCCCAGTATCAGGCCTCGTGTATCAATCTTATAGTAAAGCTTTAATTAATGATAATAATATAAAACGACGTTTACGGTTTTTACAAAAAGTTCCCGAAACATTTTCCCGAAATGACTGGATTCTCATGAACACCAAACTTCTCGTGAACGATTTACGAATAAATCAGTTCAGACCCAGCTTGATAAATGTCTGCGTCCAGTGTCTGCACTTATAAAACAAGATCTTGGCAACCATGAAGTTTTTTTTAAACCAGCCCAATCTGGCAACCCTGTCATTAACTCTCCTGTCCACTTCCCTACTGGTGAAGCATCATTCCTGCCCCAGTGGACATGTATTAGCATTTGTTACAGTTCCCATGTTTGACCACTAGGGGCATTAATAACTCTATGAACGCTAAATGGGGACGTGAGAGCAGTGCAGTGAGTTACGGGCTAACGATGAGTAAATAGTCTGTTAATTTGAATGTTTTGTGTGTGTGTGTGTGTGTGTGTGTGTGTGTGTGTGTGTGTGTGTGTGTGTGTGTGTGTTTGAGGTTTTAATTCGAGTAGTATTTGACAGTCCCTCCAGGATTCACAAAATCAAGCAAACGAACGCCACACTATTCAGAGGAGCTTGAAATTTTTCAAAACGGCCGCAGATTTTCCGAAGGGTTCGGTCCGTGACGCGTCACGTGACATCATCACGACGCGACCCGCGTTCAGCCGAAGCCCTCTCCGATTCACGCGCGTCGGACACGAGTACAGCTGAAAGGTCTCGTCTACCGACGGACATCACTGCGAACGACCGCGAAAGGCAATTTCGCCAATTTAAATAGTTAAAAAAAAAAAAAGGAAAAAATGCCGCACGTCACATAACCGATTTTGAAGAAAGCCGCAGCGAAATCGAGCATTTTGGGCCGCGACAATAAAAAAACGAACTCCGTTAGCCCTAGCTAGCGTTATTAATTGTATTAATGTAAAAGCTACGTAGTTTAATACGATAAAACAAAGGATTTTAATCAGGATACACGATACTGCACGAATACATTAAAAAAAGCTTCAGTTTCATTGGCTTTCGTACAACTCCTGAAACTAACCCCACCCCTCGCCTTATCCTGATTTCCACCAACTTACCCAGAATGATCATTTCACCCCCGTCTCTAAGACGAGCTCGTACGTACAGTCATTACCATTCTGATCCCCTCACACGTCAATTAAAGCCCTGAGCGGCTGTTCAGACGTAGCACGCGGAATATCTGACAAACAAAACATGATTAGCGATTAACGTGTGATAAATTGAGCGTGGAGGGAGGAAGCGCCGTGGCATGTTTTATGTATTCGCTGTTAATTCGAGCGAAAACAACATTAATTCGGCGTAACGAGAACGTCACGGCCGCTCTGTCTCAGGTCCCTTCTGTTTAACGTCGCCGTCTCGTGCGCGTCCCTTCAGAGACTGTCGGACGTGCGCTCGACTAATTCGGTCGTCTAAAGCGCACGCGGTTACGTTTTGAAACGCTCATTCGGGACGCGTGATGTACGATGCTGAATATTTGGTGTGTTTGATCGAGTTGTTACAGGAATCTGACACGGACGTACTCGCGTCCATGTCGGGTTCGGCGCGGACGGCGAAAGCGGCGCCTCGGAAAAAAACCGGACGGGTTTCCCGAGGGCGGTGCGTTCAGACACGCAAATGAAGGCGGAAATGACATCGCGGAGACTTTCATCAACCTTTCCAGAGGACAAGCAGATGCTGTGGGTGATTAGCGGAGACAGTTAAACACACTGCGCTGGCCACACAGTCACAGAGTCACTGTAGTCAAGAAAAGAACGCTTGGTAAAGATGGGTAACAATAATAAAAAGGGATTGATTTGATTCATTTCACACTGAAACTGCGACACTTTTAATGGTGGCGTAGCGGTTAAGGCTCTGGGTGACTGATCAGAAGGTTGGGGCAAGCTGCCACTGTTGGGTCCTTGAGCAAGTCCCTTCACCCTCTCTGCACCAGGGGGCGCTGTATCACGGCTGACCCCGCGCTCTGACCCCGACTTCCTAATGCTCGGGTATGTAAAGTACACGTGATTAATAAAGACTGGTTATCATCATAGAAGCTGACTCTGTATATGTATCATAGGCGTGTATGCTACATAGAGAGAGACGTTCAGAAGCTGCAATTTTAGGTGACTAAATTAGCTCGATAGCATCAGATGATCACGAAGAAGCGATGATTCTTAAGCGTCAATGTCTATCTCTGTCTATCTGGGGGTGTGAAGAGAAATGCGGGACGTCAGTGAGTTACAAGCTTCAGTAGCTAGCAGCTATCTCGTGTAGGAACCTCAAGGCTAACGTAAAGTAGCGGGTTAGTGCTAGCTTTAGCGACAGATTCAAAATATTCATTCTGTTCACTCTTCCCTGTAGCTGAGTACGTCTTCTCTTAGTACCGCCTCGGTGCTTAGAGACGTGTGTGGGACTGGTTTATAACCCCGTAGTTATTATTTTCCGTACGTACCTGCTCGCCATATATATATCCTAGCGAGTTTCTCGGATTGTATACACTTCAGGAGCTTTTAACGTGAAAGCCGCGAGCCTGACCAGGCAGATATATATATATATATACGACCAGACTATCGCTTCAATCTCCTAGCTTTGATATCCCGGAGTTCCTGAAGACCGAGTTATCTTTGTGAGCGGCTCAAATCGGGGGATACGTTCGTAAAGGCATCCCGAATCGATCTATTCCCGTCGAGCCGCTTGCTGACGACGTCTGTCCGTGAGAGCGCTATACAAATAAAATCGAACCGGAGTTCCCGTCCCGATGGACTGTGATGAGCAGAAAGTGTGGCGGATGTTTTTGTTTCTTTTCGAACGCTGAAGGTCAAGAGCACTCGATGCTCCGGAACAAAACCTGCGCTCTTCTCGGGGCAATTACAGGTGTGTTACAGTTCAGGAACATAACGGATGAGACGGGAATGAAGGTCAAGACCCGGCGTCAAGGTCAAGAGTGCGATCTGTAACGTGAAGATATATATATATATATATATGTGTGTGTATATGTATATACACCCCAGTGGCTCTTCCGAATGATTTCATGTTGTTTACAATGCAGCGGTGGCTTTGGGGGAGAAAAGAATCGATTAGTTTTAGCGTCTCGTCCTCAGAGCTTGGCGTCATTAATGCGGGAACCCGGGGGGCGTCGCTTTTGTCGAGTAAGGAACTTCTCGCTTTTAAGTAGTCGGTAAACGCACCCAGAGGACACGAGCCAAACAACAAGCTTGCACAAAATCTAAAAGGGAAACGTATAAACGCGAGGATGTTGAGATGGTTGGCAGATAATTTAACGTCCCCCGAGGACGAGATTAGACAGACCGAGGTGCAGAGAGGACTTTCTCTGAACACCATCTGTTTCTTCTTCTCTCTCTCTCTCTCTCTCTCTCAATCTCTCTCTCTCTCTCAAAATGAGATTCAGCTCGTCATCTCTCGTCTGATGTGGTTTTTTTTTTTTTTTTTTTCTGTAAAAAAAGTTGGTAGAAAGATGTTACTAGCTAGGTAACACGATTTGACATCTGTGCAAAACAACAACAACAACAACAACATCTTCTTCCTCTTCTTCTTCTTCTTATTATTATTATTAAACACAACACATAAAAAATGAATAAATAAATAAATAAATAAAACATTTGCAAGTGAACAAACTACGATTCCAGTCAGAATTCCAGTCCATATAATAATAAACAAGTGATTATTCCGGTTCTTTCTTACCCGACCGGCATTCAGTGCCATTACGCTACCTGGAAGTCTCATTAAATAAACCAATTAAAATAATTCGATCAAAGTTAAACCTTTAAGCACGAGCACTTCAACGGAAACCGCGATAAATAACCATCCAAACTGAGAGAAGCGGTGAAGCCCGAACGAAAAACTTTGTACATATACTTGGTGTTAAGCTTTATTGGTCACTTTTAAATCTTTTGCC